>NW_015386587.1:462542-570899 GCF_001527695.2 Protobothrops mucrosquamatus | reverse complement strand
CCAGGACGGGCGTGGCAACTTTGGCTGACTTGATCTGATTGGGCAGGAATACAGTCTACTACCCAATGGTGGAGTCTCCATCTCAGTGCTGGAGAATTAGGATATTATTTAACTTCGCTGACTTCTGTTTCTTGCTGACTCTGGACTTGTTCTGTTGTAAGCTTCTAAGAGTTCTAAGTTTCGCTTGCTACTTATAAAGCACGGTTGCTGTCCTGTGTAAAGATGATAGATATATGACAGACAGACAGGAGATAGACAGGCAGGCAATAAAAGTATAATTTTTGCTAGTTGGGCATCTTGTTCTTTCCAGTGACCTGGCACATCTGCTAAGAGGAAATGCTGAATGCTAAATACCTGCTGTATATAAAGTTCTAATGAAAATAATAAACTACTGGGGGGTTTTTTTCTGTGTTTGATTGTGAACCTGAGGGAAATTATTTAAAATTGGTTCTCTCTATACTTGGGTTAGCATTTTTAAATATCTCTGCAAATTCCCATTTACAGACACCATAATGCTTTTGTTTCAGTCATGTACACTTCTGATCTGAAATAAACATGGCACATTTACAGAAATACCTGTAATTCTTCTTTGTAATATAATTCCATTGATCCCTCATTGTCACCAGCTCTAGCATGTCCCTTAAAATCCTAAAAGTTTTTTTTAATAAACAGTCCTCTTTTCAGACTGCCTCTCCTCACAACCTTACCCACCTCTATGTTGATTCAACTAATTTCTTACCCAATTTTCAAATAAATAAATATAGCAAGAACAGTAATGAGATAATATATTAAATAGAAAGTTCATTGTAACTACCTATTCCATCTTTCCATTTCTAGGGCTTAGTTTAGAACAATGGTAGCTGCAAAATATTTTTAAGCAAATTAATTTGTATGGATTCTCACACTTCCTGTTATCCAGGAAGCATGCCTTCCCTTCTCAACCATCACTGCCCCTTCCACCGAGAGTTAGGGAAATGAAGGAGAGAAAGTTGCCGCATAGCACAAATGCCTCCTCTTTTTCTTACTCTCAATGTCCTTGAATGAAATGAAGCCTCCGGTCTAGCCTAATTTCACCTTGCACAGCTGATTCTCCTGTGTTGGGTTAAACAGGTGGTCCAGATATCAGCTGTTCTCCTGAGCTATCTAACTGCTAATGGCTGGCTCATTGCCACCAT
The DNA here is from genome assembly GCF_001527695.2 of Protobothrops mucrosquamatus. Classification (NCBI taxonomy): domain Eukaryota; kingdom Metazoa; phylum Chordata; class Lepidosauria; order Squamata; family Viperidae; genus Protobothrops; species Protobothrops mucrosquamatus. The sequence goes on along the minus strand of NW_015386587.1, from coordinate 569,724 downwards.
ATTAATAAACAGGCTACCCACTGGCACAATAATCAATCCTGATATGTTTCAGATTCATGCAGAGAGCTGTCTGATTTCTATCTTGTTTGGTGGCTGGTATCAACAGAAAGAGCACCCAACCTGAGGCAGTCCAGCAGCAAATATTTTATATACTGCCGATAGAACCATTATACTTCTGCAAATGTGCATAATGATACACTTTCACTAGTTTATACTTTCCAGCATAAGCACTATTTTTCAAACAGATAACATTTCTGCTCCTAGAGAATTTCAAATCTACAGAACCCCAGGTATTTGTTGATTTGTGTCCAATTGAATTAAAAGCCAGAATATATTCAGGGAAACCCAGAAACATGATAGCCATGAACCATTAGTATTTTTGAAATGTATTCTATTTGCTTTCAAAAAGCTTTTGTTATTTAATAATAATGCAACAGGTGTGCTGTATGGGATTGATAACTGCATTCACTGTAGTACATCAGCTTGAAATACAGTATATAATACAAATCTATTTATCACTTCTTTTGATCAGTGCACACAATTCATATAGAGGCTTTTCATCCTAGCATGTATTTTCCCCACAAAATAACAGATCTGTTAGAATAAGAATAGGTTAAGTCTGTAAATGGAGTAAAATGAAAAGCAAATTTAAATAAATGTGTCTTATATCTCTTGACCTTTTTTATAAGTTCATTCTTAATGGCAGCCTTTCCATTGAAGTTAGAAATTTAATTAGCCTTATTCACACTTCATTATAAAATTAACTCTATACCCTTATATTTAATCAACCTTATTTACCCATATTTAATCAATCTTATTCACTGGAACGATGTACAACCATAATTCTAGGCTCAATTACAGTCATAAGTTGAGGACTCAACGTATATGAAGACAGTACATGATTACAGAGGTTTTTACATGTGTACAGTAACTTCTATCATTCAATCAAAGCAACCAGTTGAGTTTAATCCTTTTTTTCCCCAACACTGCAAAATTGTCGCTTTGGAGCAGCCCAAGAATCAAGATCACGTGCAAGAGCAACAAAGATGATTAGGGGACTGGAGGCTAAAGCATATAAGGAACGGCTGCTGGAATTGAGTATGTCTAGTTTAATGAAGAGAAGGACGAGGGGGGACATCATGATGGCAGTGTTCCAATATCTCAGGGACTGCCACAAAGAGGGAATCAAGCTATTTTCCAAAGCGCCTGAAGGCAGGACAAGAAGCAACGAATGGAAACTAATCAAGGAGAGAAGCAATCTAGAACTGAGTAAAAACTTCCTGACAGTTAGAACAATTAATCAGTGGAACAACCTGCCTCCAGAAGTGGTGAATGCTCCAACACTGGAGGTTTTTAAGAAGAGACTGGACAGCCATTTGTCCGAAATGGTATAGGGTTTCCTGCCTGAGCAGGGGGTTGGACTAGAGGTCCCTTCCAACTTTTTTTTATTATTGTTATTGTTATTGTTATTATTATAAGACATGGTTAAGCTAGACTCATTGTTTATAATAATTTTTTGGAAGATGAGGCAGTTTCCTCCTTGCTACAGTTTAGGAGACAGTTTAAATGTATTTATTTACTTAAGCCTTTGTAACAGGCTTTTGTTTTCTTTTTTGTTCTGATCTTTTATGGTTTTAATATTCTTTTTATGGAAACAAAAAAACTGCAATACAGAATGCAGGGATGAGGACAGTTATGTGTGCTCCTGGAACAGCATCTGTTATACCTCTGCTTTGCGATCTGCACTGGCTATCAGTTTGCTTCTGGGGCAGCTCAAGATGTGGTTTTAATCCTTAAAGCCTTTCATGGAATGAGGCTGGATTATCTAACAAACTTACTCTCTCTGCTTGTATCAACCCATCCCATTAGAGCTGGCAGAGAGGGCATGTTGTGGGTTCTATTGGCTAGTAACCTACATTTGGTGGATCCCAGGAGATGTTCCTTCTCCACAATGGTGCCCCCTTATGGAATATCCCTCCCCCTGAAATTAGATTAGCTCCATTCCTTTTGATATTCAGAAAAACCCTCAAGGGTTCCAGGTCTTTTATTTATTTTTTTTATTTTTATTAATTGAATTTTTACCCCGCCCTTCTCCTTGCGGACTCAGGGCGGCTGACAGCCTGATAAAAACAACTACAGAAATACCCCAAAAACTATCATTAAAACAAAGTTAAAATAAAATATTAAATTTGGCCTTATTAATTATTAAAATTGCTTTTAAAACCCCTCTAAAAATTTCCCCTTAGGCCAGTCCTGCTTGTNGAAGGAGGGGAGATCCGGGATCACCCGGATCTCTGGGGGTAGTTCGTTCCAGAGGGTGGGAGTCTTGATGACTCTATTGTAGAGCTAGCAATTTTTATCCCTCTTGTCACCTAGGGCAGAGTTCCCCAATCCTTTCAGCTTGGTGGCCTGGAGTAAGGGAGGGGTAAAGGGGGAATGATTTTGTGGGAGGGGCAGGCGCATGTGTGCATGCGTGAGTGCTTGTGACATTTGCAGCAATGTTTGCATGAGTGGGGCCACAAGCCCGCAACAAGGCTCGCATGAGTAGGGCCATGCACGCACACCAGCTGGCCACTCAACATGGCACAGTGGCGATTAGGCCACAGCCTGGTAGTGGGCTGCAGCCCACAGGTTGGGGACCCCTGTCCTAGGGTTTGTAACTTTGGTTTTACATTTATTAATACGGATTTTCACATTTTGTATCTGTGATTTCTTACATTGCTGTTTCATCTCATTGTTTTTGCACTACCCAGAGTTGCTTTTGGTAAGATGAGAGGCCATACGAATTTTATAAATAAATCTGTAAAATAAACAACCAAAATTACTACTAAAGGAATGGGCAATATATTGACTTTTGAAATTAATACATTTGTGACATTGTGGTCTTATTTGTTCTTTTGTCTTCTGTTCTCAGTACAGCATACTCCCTCCATCCCAAGCTTCTTATAACGCATATACGATAAAAATTGCACACTAAGCCAACTTTCTGAAATGAAAACATACTGTTTCAATTACAAGCAAAGGTTGCTACTTAACTATAAGTCTCTCTCTCTCTCTCTCTCTCTCTCACACACACACACACACACACACACACACACACAGGGAGGGAGGGAGGGAGGGAGGGAGGTAGAGCGAGAGAGAGAGAAGTTTGCCAAGGTAAATTGAAACCAGCAGATTGTTAGGAAATAGAACATCAGGGGACCTCGAGGCACTATTTCAGGGAATGGTGTTAAAAAAAAATCTGAGCTTCTGTGTCCTTAAAAAAAAAGGACACAGAAAAGGCCAAGTAAATACATTCATACATATATGGGCACTGAAATTATGCTATTATAATGAATATGATGTAGGGCATATATTATTTGTGCTCTGTACTTTTCAGCAACATCAAAAACATATTAGATCTCTATGGTAATATTCTTAATTCATTACAACCATTTTTGTTCAGCCAATAAAAATAACCCAAGATTTATAATTCACATTATAGGCTACATGTTGAAAGAATAAAGAGCCAGGAAACATCTATAAGACCTAATAACAACTGGTGCAAATCAAATAGGAAACAATCCTAATTTGGTCTAACGTTATTATTGACTTCTAACTGTAGTATTTCAAATGAAAAGCTATTATGTGCAGGATCTGGAAATTTGAAAAAAAGTATTTCAGGATGTTTTGTTCTATGAAAACATAGGGACATAATCCCACTTTAAGGTCTGTTCCTCAACCCACAATTTATTGATTTTAGTAGGAGAATAAAATGTGCTGATTGAAGCCAAAAGATTTTAGGGTATGCTTATATATGACTAGGTATTACTAGAAAAAATTAAAAGCTCAAAAATGTTTAATTCTATGAACACTTTCAAGTATCAGCTGTTGAGATTTGGGTGGTAAACAGTTTAATAAATTATAATTATTACCATTGGACATAGCATTTAATTTGACTAAATATGCATAAAATCAGACTTATTTCAATACAACAAATTAAGCAAGATTTAAAAATACTGAGCTTTAACCTGCCTGTGTTTAAATAAGTAGTCTTATTTTTGCAGAAAACTTTGAATTGCAGAAAAGCACACATCTTTCTAGTCTATATGTTATTTTAATGAATTAAATTATTTCAAAATAAATCTGCAATACTTTGTAATCGATAGCTAGGACATGAAAAAAAATAGTCAATGGAACATGGAGAAAATAACCCTGAGGTATTTTATCATGGAAAACTGCATTATAAAGATTAGCATTAGTATTATAAATACTTTAAAGATTTAAAGTCTTCTCCAACTGAATTTTGCTCCTGGTGATTACCCTAACTTTAAACCAATGGAAAGAGGTTGTATAAAGAACATTGGGATTCTGTCTGTTCATCAGCATAACAATGGAAACTGAAGTAAATTGGTGTGGGAGAACTAGCCAGCCAAAACAACAAACAAAAATAACTAAGTACAAAAACTGACTTTATTGCATAACATAGGATACCAGGGGGAAAAAATCCCTAATCTCTAAATGGTTTATGGAGAGGTAGGTGGACAGCAGCTTGGAGTGTAATCAAATCCTATATTTTGAGCCCCTTCCTTATCTGATCACATGACCAAGAGTCCTACTTAAATGTTAGGATATATAATTCCAGTTTTTTTTGGTTTTGTTTTTGTTTGTTTTTTGTTTTGTTTTTTGCATACTTTCCCTACCAGGTTGGTTGGTTTTTGTTAATTCAGCAATCTTGTAGCCTACAGCTCAGGGATTTCTCGGTATAAATACTAATCAAGTCCAAACCTAGTTAGCTTTTTTTTAAAAAAAGAAAAGGCAAGGCCAGCTAGTTGCTGCCACCTGCTGTGACTTGTACCATGAAACACATTTTCAAAAGGGAACAAAATGAAGTGTTTTAAACCAGCAGCTGATTTTGAGAAGTTATGTTTCAGTGTAGAAATAGCCTTAATATTTGGAATGATATTTCTACTTTTAATGAAATGGGGCTGGAAAATGATAATCATATCAAATGTTCTGAAGATTATAAGTTAATATGAGAAAAGGATCATGTTGCCCGTGTTTATCAAATCACACACTGATGCCCATGTTCATCTAATCACAGCTAATCACATATTTTTAGGTTTATGTTCTGCTTCAGAAACCTATAGTGTTTGTTTTATCTGAAGACTGCGCAGCAAATGAATGACTGATAAACATCTTACCATCAGCTTCCACCTCAATCAAGGAGGGATTAATATATCTAGAGATACCCTTGTTTTTCTTTACCAGCTTGAAGTTTTCAAACTGTGAGTTAGGATCACTTTTTAAAAGCTTTTTAGTTGGAAATAAAGCCCAGATTATGTTCTGGCAGCCTTTTTAATTCACCTGTGCAAAATATCACTTTTGTTTAGAAATGGAATTGCGTAAATTCATTTTAGGGTTATCAAAGACTTTATAAAACTAGGAAGTATCCATTTCCTAATCAAACAGATTGGAATTCTAATTAGATCTAACTCTAATCAAATTCTAGTGGACACCATTATAAACCCCAATTGTCCCATTCTATTGGGAAAAGATATTCTGACAAACAGAAGCAGCCTTGACTATTGTCAGATTAGATCAAAATCTTGAATTATGTAGTCTATGTTTCTTAATTCTCCTTCCTTCTCTTCCTCCTTTTTCTCTTCTAAGGCACTTCTGTACTGGAATATATAGAACTTTATTATGTAGATGCAATCCTTTCCCACAAAGTACTCTGTAGTTTAGTACAGCAGCCCCCAACCTTTTGGGCACCAGGGGCCACTTCCATGGAGAGATATTTTTCCACGGACCGGAAGGGTTGTGGTTTTGTGTGCTGCCTGAATCACATGGATGGGGCTTCACTTGTTTGCAGAGACCGGTTTCTGGCATGCTGTGGCCCAGTGCCGGTCTATAGACCAGGGGTTGGGGACCCTTGGTTTAGTATATAGATTTACAAAGGTTTATATTTGCAGGGTCAGCCAGCACAATGAGGCAATTCTCATTATGTCTTGGATTACACTATTCAAACACTCTTGCATCTAAAACTAAACCTGTAGATAGAAAACTAGCACATCAAGTAAATGAGTTCTTCCTGACATACTATAATTTCTTAATTCAGAAAATTTAAATGTACCAGTATTCCTTTGGTTAGCCTTAATTTTTTATTAAGAGAATGAAAATCCATTTGCCTGCACTTCAGTAACATGTTATTATCGCATACATTTCTAACGTTGTTGTCTATTATATCCACTTTCATTGGAGAAAGCATGATGATGGAGCCGTTTTGAAAAAAACACATATAACTCATATTTTGATCTCTTCAGCACATTCAGCTGCAAAACAGTCCCAGTTCTGCAGTTTTCCTTTAACCAGCCAAAGGGAAATGCACATATTTGCAGCAGGAAAAGCAAATCAAGCAGAGACTTCTTTGCTATGATGTCAGCTAAAGTGTTCTTGGTTGCTAAGCATGCTGAGAGAGGCTATTTGTATGCTCACTGATAAGAGTTTACAAAAAGAGATTCTTTTGTGTTTGGGGCTACATTCTTCACACTGAAAAATGGGTAGAAATGCATAAACCCACGAAGTATATCTATTTTGTGTCATTTGTCTTTTTCTTTAAACAGAAAGGGGATGGAGGCAATAGTTTGAAAAATAATGGAAGCTGCATATATTACTTAATTTTTATCTTTTTCCCCTAATCCAGGGGTCCTTGGACCAGTACCGGGCAACAGCATGCCATCAACCAGTCTGCACAAACAAGCAAAGCCCCATTTGCAGGATGCAGGCAACACACAAAACCACGCACCCTCCAGTCCACGGAAAAACCTCTCTCCACGGAACTGGTCCCTGGTGCCCAAAAGGTTGGGGACCTCTGTCCTAATCCATTGCTGAAATGCTAAAGAATTCAGGTTTTGAATTACCTTCTTGAATTATTTTCATTGTAAATGTTTATTTACAGATAACAGTTTACCTGTGGAATGAATCATAGAAAAAGCATTTATCTATTCCTGTCTTACAGTTATATTTAACTTACAGAAATATTGACTGTTGCGATGTAGCACTACAGAGATGTTACGCTAACACACAGCAATCAGATGTCCCTAGCATTTTGTTTTTGGACATTTAGCTGGATGAGATTTCAAGGAACACAGCTTCAGATTTAATTCTATTTTTTATTCAGCGCCAACTATCATGTTTAATTATCATTTGTTAAATATATTACTCAACACCTAATGAATATGAGTGGTTGAATAAATCCAATATATATTAAATGGGAAAATTTAACATTCTGCTCCAAAGAAGGTTAATTAACTTCAAAATAGAATCATTTTCACATGTCAATTATTGATCAAAAATGTGTTAATATACATCATGTGAAAAAGAAAGTACACTCTCTTTGAGTTCTATAGTTTCATGTATCAGGACGTAGTAAATATCATGATTCTTAGCAGTTCTTAAAAGTAATTAAATACAACCTCAGATAAACAACAACACATGACATATTATACCATGTCATCATTCGTTTTACAAAAAGAAAGCCAAAATGGAGAAGCCACATGTGAAAAACTAAGTATATATACCCTTACTGCTTCTATAGGTATGAAGAAGTGCTGCTAATCAAGTGCCCTTGATAAATTGATCATCAGGAAATGTGACTACCTTTATAAAAACCAAAGTTTTAGGAATTTGCTGGTCTATAGCATTGAGGTATGTGTTAATGCAATGCCAAAGAGTAAAGACATCAGCAATGGTCTTCGAGATGTCATTGCTGCTGCCCAAAATTCTGAGAGTTATTATAAGGCCACTTCCAAATAATTTAAAGTCTACAGAGAGGAAGATTATTCACAAGTGGAAAACATTCAAGACAGTTGCCAATCTTCTGAAGAGTGGATGACCCAGGAAATTCCCCTAAGGTCAGACTGTGCAATACTCAGAAAAATCCAAGAGTTATATCTCAGACTCCACCAGCCCAAGTTAGCATATTAAATGTTAACGTTCATGACAGTACAATTATAAAAAGACTGAATAAATTTGGTTTCTTTGGAAGGGTTGCCAGGAGAAAGCTTCTTCTCTCTAAAAAGAATAGGGCAGCATGGCTTAGGTTTGCAAAGATACATCTGAACAAATCACAAGATTTCCGGAACACTGTTCTTTGTACAGATGAGACCAAAGTGGAAATGTTTGACCATAATGCACAGTGCCAGGTTTGGCAAAAGCCAAACACAGCGTATCAGCACAAACATCTCATATCACCCTCAAGTGCGGTGGTGGAGGGGTAATGATTTTGGTTTGGTTTGTAGCCACAGGACCTGAAGCAATGTTGAGAAGAAAAAAAAAGAGTGGGCCAAAATTCTTCCACAATGATGTGAGAGACTGATAAAGTCAAGCTACTGAATCACAAGGGGTATTTGGTTTTTCACACATGGACTTTCCATTTTGGCTTTCTTTATGTAAAATAAATGATAACACGGTGTAATATGTGTTGTTCATCTGAGATTGTATTTACCTACTTTTAAGAACTATTAAGAACTAGACTATTTTTACTATGTCCTGATACGTAAGACTATAGAACTCAGAGGGTGTACTTTCTTTTTCACATGACTATAGCTGGTAAAATGTCCAATGATAGCAACATTTTTGGGGAACACATACATCTTCTTAGTATAGCAGTTGAAAAACCCAGTTATTTTAAGCCATGAGGATGGCTACTTAAGTCATATGTATCAAAGCAGATTCATGAGTCATTCTGCATGGTCATCCTTAGTATGCAAAAATAACTTGTTTACACTGATATTATTGTATACTAGCATTACTGCTACACTACATATCTAGCTAGAGAGATGGATAGTTTTTTTAATAGACTGTATTTATCTTAAAGCAATGGGACACTTCTTCAACTCAATACAGTAAGGGGAAATATATCTTCCCTGTTGTTTCGTATATTGACCACCTCCGTATGTTAGCCATTTCGTTTAGTCCCTTGGGTGATCAACTTTCAGAGGTTTTATTGTATTTAAAAAAGGAACTGAATTGAAACAAAGTTACAGAAATCTTAGGAGCTGGATTGCTTTCGCTTTAGTGTATCTCTCAGCTTGTAATGTCATTTTTTTTCAGTTTTTTTACTAATGATCTCTCTGGAAATCTATGAAGAGGATATTAGTTTGCCTGATAGCTAAGAATGTGCAGGTGGTAAGGTTGTGACTTTCACTTAAATTATGTAGATGCCATTACATGTAAGCATTCCAAAGGCATTTGGTTGGTTGCTGGGAGAAACAAAATAGGTCTATAATGTTCTCACTCATGTTTGAAACTGGCAAAGGACAAAGAAGGGGAAAAAAGAAACATACCATTATGTTGACCCCAGATTTTGCTCCTGGTGTCTGTTGTGAATGCCTTCTGTTATCTATTAATCTGTGGAAATCATTTTAAAGAGATGCAAGCAAAGTCTTTGTGCACAAACATATAAGAGAAAAGATTCAGAGAAGCTTCTGAAACATCCATGCAATTCTAGTTAAAGTTATGGGTTCTTTAAGAGAACTTTATATACATACCCAAATGTTCTGAAAACCCTCTTTTGTGGGATTTCTACAGTCCTAGTACCTATACTTCCATGATGCAAAAGTTTAAAATTGATTTCATATTTCAGTTGTGACACTCACACAACCAATGGCCACTGCACTCACATTTTGAATATAAATGCTAATTCCTCATAAATGACAAAAATGAGGATATCTCAGTACTGATTTACTGGAATTCTATTGTCTCAGTGCAAAAGTTCAAAAGATACAGAAAATAGAAATTATGTGTAAAACTATGAATATTTTTATTATACTATATTAACATTTGAATATCTGCTGTTCAGTAGATGTAAAATTTCTTCAATACTTTTTTTAGAAAAATGGTTTCAACTAAGATCACAAAAAAAAAATCAGCTAAATCATATATAGATAGACACAGAGTATGCTACTAATAAAAAATAAGTGATGAAAGAAATTTGCTAAAACAGAAAGTAGAAGGAAAAACAGGGAAATTCTGAAGAAAGCTGCTGGAAAGCAAATTTTGCACAATATAAGAAGTATACAGTATTGGGGAAAAACTGACAAGAGTGAATAACAGGAAGCTTAGTCATTTCTGGAAGACATTAAAAAAACAATTAAGTTTATGTTTTTGTGAGGCAGAAATAGGAAAATATTGTACTCTTAAGCAAGAATACCCATTAAATACCAACTTAAATTCAGCCAGTTCGCACCAGTTCAGCAGAACCAGTAGCCTATTTTTTGTTGCCCAGGCCCAGAATGGATTTCCGCAAGCGACATCCACACAGAGAACCAGTTGTTCACATATTTGAATCCCACCACTGCTTAAATTGTAATGTTAGAATACTAATCACACTGGACTAGAATAGATATTGGCTAGCATAAGATAGGAAATAACTGAATCTAAAGAGAGCACAGATGGCACAAATAAGAAAGCAAAAGAAGAATTATGTTCTTAGGGACTCATAAAATAGAATGTAATTTTGACTGACAAACTTCCAGAATAAGATACTAACAAAGCAATAATAAACACTGCAACTGTGATTATATATATTTCTGACAGATTTTATTTTCTTATTTTTAAAATAGATTGAAATGAACTAAAATGTGAACTGAAAGACAAGCAGAATTTGTTTGCAAGATCAATTCAAGCTAATGGGGTTTTTTTTAGCAATAAAGACAATGGTTTGGAGTTTATCAGAAAGATTGCCTCATCCTATAACAATGTTCCCCTAACCTGCCATTACCAATAAAAGCTCCGATATGTATTGTGAGTTCGAGTAAGTGAAAAATTGAAAAAACATACTGTGTAGCAGTAGTCCACTTTTATTATGTTTTTCCAAATTTACTTCATCTTTATTATGCCATAATAAAGTGCTGAAGGCTTCCTGTTCTATTAAATAATTTCAGTATTTTTAGACGTTGTGTTCTCATTTTGTATCTTTTATTTTTTGTATCTTCTAATTACACTTGCTTTAATTGTTCTTTATTTTCCTGCAGTTTCTGCCTGAATTTTGTACTTAGCCTGAAGCAACATTAAATCTTTGATTTAGAGAGTAATTGAGTAAAGAGAACAATCCTGTTCAAGTCTTCCAGTGAATGCATGAGAACTTAAGACTGGTAACTCTTAAGAACTGAAAATCTGATGGTGCTGCTGAGTATATCTGGCTCAATGCCTTAAAAGCCTCCCTGCAGCTAAGTAGTCTGATCAAGTTGTCTTATTCAGCTACTTAAAAACCTCTCCAGCTTCTTTCCATATTAACATGAAAAAGCCTGAAATGGATCCAATGCACGTGGGGCTGTAGCCTGTTTCCCTCCTCGTTGTACTTATGTGTTCAAGGAAAAACCAAAGTAAGACCCCAACATCAGGAACGTAAAATCTGTATTTCAGAAGCAAAATACCAGCCACACACATTCTAATAAAAATACTAAACTGAAGATTCTCGAAAGCTAAATGTAGTAATAACTTAATTCCTCTTACTATACAGAAACAAATACAAAGAGTTGTTTTTCATTATAACCTATTTCTAAATTATCTCAACTTTCTCTGCCGTATTTGCTCAGCAACAGAAGTCCTTCCTGCCAATTTTCCCCAAACAGGTAAATTTATTAAATTTCTTCCAAAGGACTATAGAAAATATTTAGTGTACAAGGTCAAGGAACCTTTGTACAGCAAAAAAATGAATAAATTAATCTGTAATATTGCTCTAAACAGGCTAAGTGTTCACCTGTATGGACCCTCTGGTCATCTGTGGTGTCTAGGCAAATACAGGAATTTTCTGATCATCAAGATCATTTTAATGCAGTACAAAATATTATAAAATATAGATAGGCTGAATAACTGCTGCAAATGCAATAAAATCACATGTGGCGTTTTTTATTTTAACCAATGACAATACAGATAAAAAGTTAAAGAGTAAGCAGGATTTCAGTATCAGCATTTAAAAGGTACAAAGAGCAGAGCTTAAGGCATAAAATACACAGAAATAGTGAGCAACAAACAGCTCCACACAAAAACCAATACTGCCAAACAAAATAGTATCTAAAATTCCACTTCTACTTCGATCCCTTAACCAAATCTTTACAGTCCAAATAAAAGGTGCTCATGCTATATTAAAACACCATAAATACATTAATAAATTAAAAGCAATAGCAAAAGAGCCTCTTAAAATGAAAAATTCAACAATAAATTTTGATTTATATTTTTGAACAACTAAGTCAAGTGCTTATTTAACAAGAAATGTCTTCCCATACTAGTAGAATGGAGCTACAACAAAAATTATTCAAAAAAATTGCTGTTTCTTTTCCTAGAATTCCTCATAAAATTCTTCAATAAAGATGTATCTACAGTATTACATAATGCATATGTCAGAATTACATTAGTGTAACAACAGCAACTATTTGTGATATGGCTGTTCTATAGTATTAATTATTCCCTAAATACATGGAATTTTTATTCAATATGATGACACTTAATTGTACCTTTTACCGTAGTCAATGGTAAATATATTAAAATATGTACTAGTGGAAAAGTGAGGCAAATCTTTTGTTCAAAATTTATTTCCTTCTTCTAAAAAATGGCTTTCCAGATTTTCACTTAGAAATCAAAACATATAACAAAGAATTCATACACTGTGTATATGTGTGTTAAATATTTAAATGTATTTTTTTTTAAAAGTTGTAAGATCACTAAAAACTCTGCTAAATAGAAAACTATCACAACAGTTCTGTGAACATTTGTTACAGTCTGAGTAACTTCTGACATCTAAGCTTTATTTTGTTTAGAGAAAATATGAGCAAAGAATCTGTATTCCTTTCATCATAACTTATTCCAGATTCTTTAATAATGGGAGCTTCCCATTACTGTCACAAGTGGGAGAGCCTTGCTTAACAACCATCCCCTAATCTCCGTGATGCCACCATTAAATGAACATGCAGGTCATTAAGGGTGTATGATATACCTCACGCTTGGGGGAAGCCCGGGAAACCCATTACCCAGGCCGAAGGGCCCAGTTAAATTAGAAACTAGTGCCTGCAATCTTCTCCTGGCTCTTGCTAGGCTTTGGGGAAATCAGCAACCTGCATGCAAAGGCATCAGCTTAGGTCACGCTTCCCAAAAACCTTTCCCTTGCTTAACTCCCTCCCTCCCCCAGAGACCCACATTTCTTCTATAAAGAAAAAAAAAACTGGGAGGGACTTTGCATGCAGGTGGCTATCTTCCCCAAAGCCCAGGGAAAGTTTGCAGTCTCCCAATGGCAGGCTGATAGGGGCAGAAAGTTCTGAAAGCAGCTGCAAGGAATTGTTGGAGTGCTGAAAATGGAGATTGCTTTCAGGAGATGTAGGGAGCAGGCCCAAGAGTTTAGAATCCTGGTGGGATGGGATGTAGGAGTGGGGGCACTGCAGCACCCTTGTGGTTGGTTGTAAGGGTAAATGACTGAGGGGGTTTTGCAGCTGCTGTTAAGTTTTAAACAGGATTGTATGTAGTTTTTGAAGGGTCTGTTATAACTTCAAATTGCCATTACGTATCTGTAGTCCTACCTGTAGTTCAAAGAGGAAGTGCGAAGGCAAAAATTTAAATTTGATTTAATTTCATTTTTTTGATGCAAGTGCCTTTATAGTTAAATTTTATAAATAGTATTTGAACATGTTAATGTACATTAAAGCAAGCAGAAATGCATTATAACCATTCATTGTTAATTTCTTCTATTTTTATATCAAATTACATTTTTTTCTTCTACAAAAACTAGAGTGTAGCTGTTTTAAAAATAAATAAAATTTGGAAACATCTTCTCAGACAAGGACTGCCACAGGTGGGAAAGAAGGGTCCAGTGAAAAGAGAGTTGGAATATAAAGGATTAAAAACAGAACCAGAAATGGATTTATATTTTAAAACATTAGAAATTTTGCTAAACTGACAAATTTCTCTGCTGCTAGAGCAAATATGATAAATTTGTATACTGTATAACATAATTATTACCATATGGAATTCTGCTCTGCCTAAACCATAGTATGCAAAATACCAGTTTATAGTTTTTATAACAAGGAAATATTAAATTAAAGGATTAGTAAAATCCTTTTAACAGTATAATGTTTTTAATCCAATAAACCACATCAGCAAAAAAAAAATGACATCTGAGCAACATTTCATGGATTGTTAATGCCTAGTTTGAATAAGCCAGAAAGTTAAAAGCAATCCTGCCACTTTCAACCATACTAAGCCAGTCTTCCACCACCTCGAGATCCTCCAAATGTGTGGATTTCAAATCAGAATTCTGCAATTAGCATAGCCATTGCTGTGAATTTAGAAACTGAAACCCATATATCTAGAGGGCTACCTTGCTACATTAAGCCATATTTCAAGTCAGAAATGCAGCAACAAAACATGGTTTCAATTCTTGGTTTAGTCATATCATTTTAGCATTTATATGGTTTTCTTCTATGAGAAATGTAGGAAATAGGAAAAGGTTATTTTTATTGAATTCAAGCCATTTTTATGGAATCTCAGAATCATAGTTCACTATTCTGGAAAGTATAATTTCCTTATTATAATTTTGGGGGTGAGATCTAGTAAGGTCTTCCATGAGGTTATCAGCACAGCTAAATGGGACTTACCATTTGTAGTTAGTTAAGAGAACATTTGAAATTCTAAATATATTAAAATATCAACAGCACGATAATTTTACTGCCTTCTGTGTGATTTAAATTTAGTTTTTCATCACCTTTGTATCTTATAAGGTACAGCTCTACCTTGGTCAGCTCTTCACATACAATTACTCATATAAATTCAATAGCAGTGGCCAAATCATTCACTTTTGAAAAATGTCATCAGAACTACCTAGCTAGCTGCAGCCATTCTTTGCAGCCATACAATTAAAAATTTTAGTATAATGACTTTACACAAAAGATTATCCTCTAATGTAATTTATAAAGCATGTTACGCATATTAAATGGTAAGAAAAGGTTGAAGCACCACCAGATGAGATTACAAAACGCACGAATCAGTAATCTGTTATTGGCATAAAGTTCTTGACTCATTCAGCAACTGTTCAAAATTACAACAGAGCTGAACAAGAACTTACGACTGGTCCACAAAGTTGCAGCAGTCACAGCATCCCTATGATCATCTGGGTAGCAATTATGGCACCCCGGTGCCTGGTTCATAATTGCAGCATCACAGCAAGCTGCGATCACATGATCATGACTTGCCCTCTTCCCTGCCAGTTTCCCCAATGCAAAGTTCATGGGGAAGTTGGCAGGGAAGGTTGAAAGTTGTTCCCGCTGCTTTTCCTTCTGAGCAACCTCGTTATGGAATACAAGAGTCCAGGGATCTCTCAAATGCTGTAGCACTCCTGCCCACTCACATATCTTAGTGCTCCTTCTTGTTCACAGCTCCCACCAATCTTCCCATGGACCCCACTGGTCTAATCACTTGTCCACACTTAGAAGACCTCAGCCAAGGCCCCTCCCAGCCTGGCTGTACTCCACAGTGTCTGCCTGCAACACCCCCCCCCATGCTCTGTGGCATCCATGCACACCCCGCTTCCTAAACTATTAGGTCCTAAGGTTACTATGTAACTGGGACTGCCGTGATTTCCATTACTAAGCAATGCAACCACCTGACTTTGCACTTTATGACCACATCACTTAGATATGGAAATTCCAGTTCTAACTGCTATTGGAAGTCAAAAATGATCTGAACTTCCAGTGGTAAAGCCCTTTAAAGCAGCAGAACCACACCTGACAAAAGTCACAACTACCTCAATGTTTCAGAGGAGTGCTCTGCTAATACTAACATGCTTTGTCAAAGCCCCCTTGGAATGTTTTGCAGAGCTCTAATTTAATCTACTACGGGATAATTACTGATTCAAATGATCTCTTTCATAACTGGATGGGGTATCAACTGCATAAAAAAAAGCTAACTTATTTTCCTGTCATCTGAATAGCATAAGCTGCCACTGGTGAAATCTGTAAACCTCAGTGCAAAAATAGTAATATAAATAATGTATTTACTGAGTACAATAAAAGCAAAACCAAAATAAAGCCCAGACTTAGACAAGCAAACAGAAGATTAGTTTAAGAATGTGCATATGTGATAGTAGTGACAGTGGGGAAGAAACAAAGAAAGAGCAGAGAAAAGCTGGCAGAAATATTTCTCTGCACCTGCACTGGATTTGAAAGTTTGTTTTTGAAATCCTGCAAAGAAATTTCCAGGTGATTTCAAAGACAGAAGCAGAATTATTGCAAAGGCCATTCTGTGTGGTCTTTGTATAATAACATTATACTAAACCAATGTGTTCGCTCTTACCTAAGCATTTATATGAACCAAGCTATTTTGATTTTTAAAACACGGTTATGACTTTAGAATGCTGGCAAATTGCAGCCAGTGTCTGATAGTAGTCTGTGACAATGACAAACAACTTTGCAGCAAATAATTTTACTAAGGATGACTTCATATATATATTAAACTCACTAATCTTCATTCTATTGGAATTTTTTTTAATAATCAGTGTTAAACATATTTAAGGGCTCCCCTTTAACTTGGATATACATCAGATAGATTTAGAGTAGTGTTTTTCAAATTTGGTAATTTTAAGATGTGCAGATTTCAGCTGCCCACATTCCTCAGCCAGCAAGTCCAGACATCTTAAAGTTGCCAAGTTTGAAAAGCAGAGATTCAGAGAAATGTTGAAATACACTTGGGTTTTTGTTTGCTTGTTTGTTTGTTTTGCATAGAGGGCACATTCCATAGAGGTCATATGTGTACATTAGATTGCAGCATATCTTTTTAAAAAAGAAAAGTAAGCATTTTTATCTCTCAGAATAAAATCTCCAGCCAAGCCAAAGCATTTCAGGGGAATATTCTACAGAAAATCTCTCTTGGGTCATCTCACATTTGTCTCCCCAGAAACAAATCCTTCTAAATTAATTCTAAAATGAGAATACCTCTGAATTCTATAGGAACAGGAAGCAGGGAAGTAAATACAGAAATGGAGCATCACTCACAACTCTTTTGACATACTTTGACATACTCTAACCACTGGGAAAGATTGAGGGCAATAGAAGAATGGGACGACAGAGAATGAGGTGGCTGGCTGGAGTCACTGAAGCAATAGGTGTGAGCTTAAATGGACTCCAGAAGATGGTAAAGGACAGGAAGGCCTGGAAGAACGTTGTCCATGGGGTCGCAATGGGTCGGACACGACTTCGCAACTAACAACAACAAACCACAACAAATATGTTTTTATTATATACCATTTTATAATAGTTCTTGTATGATACTTAGTTTATAGAGGTTTAATTACTGTTAGCCATTATGAGTGACACAGAGTTACTATAATGTTATATGATGCCTATTATCGGAAATCCAACACATCTTGAAAGCATTAGATTGGGTGCCTTTAGATGACTCTGAAGAGAATCTACATACCTATATATTCTTCTGAAATTCCTAATATTATAAATGCAATACACAGCTTTCTGTTTCTATATCTTAACACAGGGGTGTCAAACTGCCGGCCCACAGGCCGGATGCATCATAGCGAAACCGCGCCCACCCATTGCCGACAATGGCAAAAAAGTCATGATACGTCGCGACACGTCACGTGACGTTGCGAGTTTGACACCCGTCTTAACAAGTGAAAAACGAGAACATCTTCATCCCTTGCGAAATGATTCTTCATAGTGTCCTAGAGATGGAGATAGTACTGAAATAGGACAAATGTCTAAAAAACCTTTTGCTTCAGTCATCCATTTAATGCCATTTGTTTCCAACAAATAGTACAAGTAATTGCACCAATTTGTTTTGCACTTTCTCAGTATGAATGTTTATTTTGGTGTTACTCTTAATACAAATGTAAATAGAGTATAAATCAGACCATAACTACAAAATCAATTTGGCAATTATATAAGCATAGCAATAATTAGATTCAATGGGAAAGAAGGACAGGAACTACAATTACTTAAACTGTAGAATATAAGAACAGGATTCAAGTAGTCCTATCGGTCAGATTAACTACTGAATGTCTCCATCTTTTGTGGTCTATAAAGAAGTCAACTGTTTATAATTCATAACCTCATAGTCAACAAACTATTCTTACAAAAACCATTGCTTTAGAATCCAACTGTTCTGTTAAATATGGAGTGTACAGTAACTTGCCATGTACAAGACTTTGATTAAAATCAGCATCACTAGTCCATGAATAAGTGAAAAAATCTAGATCTATCATAATTTTTCTTCCTATAGGGAAGACAAAATAATCTATAGATGAAATGGCTGTTCATGAGAAGGAGGGCTGGGCCTGATTTAGAACAGAATGCAGAGGAAGGGCCTTTAATAGAATGTTGTGCTTTAGTCATAATCACAACTGTACCCCTTCTTATGCCTGCTATTCACAATGGTGGGAATTTAAAATATTGGTGCCAAAGAGAAGTTTCTTTTCATTGAAAATAGTAAGCACACAGAAAGAATTACAGCTGAAATCAAACCTTGGGACATATGATGAAGAGATTTACTATGGGATAAGAAACAACAATGAAACTTGGAATAATTGAAGCATTGTTTACTCTGAAAAAGTTGAAAAGAAAACACTGTTGCTTGATAACCTATAAGCTTATCTTTTAATAGGATAGCACAAAAACTGTAGACAGCTCTGTAGACCTGAAAAGAGAATTCAGATTTTTAGTAAAAGCTGTTTATCTTCAAAGATCATGTTTACAACATTTTCATCCATGGTTAACTGGGGAACAAAGAGTTCTATGTAAATCTCTAACATGTGGAGCTTCCTAAACAGAAGCATCCCTACAGAGAAAGACATCTGTGTGAAATCTGCTTAAGCAAAGAGCTATTTCAAAACCAGCTGAGCATCTTAAAGAGCTGTCAAGGGACACATTCACACCAGGCCAGACATGGTCACAAGACCACATGATGCAAGAACACCAGAGACAGTGAAATAGTCTTCTGTACAGTCAGTTGTCAATTGAAACTTTTGGAAATTCAAAAATCCCATTTAGTACTTTCAAAACTGAGTACAAAAATCCTGACTGATAAATACTTTTGTCATTTTCCATTTGGTTTGATTTTCTAAGAAATATCACACAAGATGGTCATAGGCTTGATGTGATTCTCCATTCACTCTAGTAGGTTTTGTTCAGGTGCGATAAGACATAGAAATATTTAAAATATTTAAGTTAATGTCAGAAAGGGCATAGAAAAAAAAAAGAATTGAAAACATATGTTAAGCCTAATCCTTATGCGCATTGCAATGGGATAATATCAAGCAACTCTGGTATATGCTCCAAATCTAGCAGAGAAAATTGTAGGCATGCAAGGGATTTGCAGCTATTCTGACTACTATCTTTTCATTCCTAAGGGTTCAAAGAAGGCTTCAGCAGTCCAGCCTAAACTCCATCCTAAATAATGAGGAATGTAAGGGGAGAGCAAGCCCAGCTCCACAGCTAACAGGATACTAGAAATCAATCCTGTAAATGACAATATTCTATATAATTAGCTTCCACTATATAGAAGTACAGAAACAAAAGATACCGCTTAAATCTATTTTCCTGTGGAATCTGGTATTCCCAGATCATACATGGACTAAAATGTGAGACTGCAGACATACAGTACTAGTAGAATTCAATGAAATTCTGTGTCTACACAAAATGCTTTAGTGAGCTTGCATTTTCACCATTCACTTTTAGAATGGATAATCATTAATTAGCAGGTACTTTTTTCAAATAGGAAAATTCAGTAATGGTATGTGAGACTGACCATCTGAGATAGAAGGAAGAGCTGCAGTCTCTTGAATAAGAGGGGGTTAGCCCATAGAAGAAATGTGGGTGTGACAAAACAACTCAGAAGGGACTCTCTCTAATTTCTTGGGCTGTAAAGATCACGGGTGGAAGGGCAGGGAAATTGTACTTACAGGCTTGCAGGATTCTGTTAATGTAACTTTACAATAAAGTGGAATTAGTTTATCTGGGTGTACTTCTTGTCTGGACCTCACAAGGCTTACCAAAAGTTATAAACTTTAGTAAGTAAATACTATGGTATGTCAGGAAATAATTCCTTCATCTATGAAAAACTATAAATCATATGTGAGATGTATTCTTACTGAAATCAAAATAAAATTGTATCACTATACTTCCAATTTTATTAATAATTCACCTTTTTGGAAGGCTTGTAGTATTATAACAAATACAAGAATATTTTTTAAAAAGTAGAATATAAATTTAATATTTGGTATTTATTCTGAACAATATGTATTACCCATTAAAAGATACCATTTCAAGTATCAAGAATGTCAATGGGAAAAACTGGGAGGTGCTCAAATCATATCTGAAATCAATAGACTATGTGCATGAACTGCCCATTATTTATTTGATTATTTCACTTACAAAGACATAATTAAACATGCAACCAACAATTACCTTACAACAATTATTAGTTTTAGGACACAAATCTGACTATTTATCTGCTAACAGATGTAATTAAATTATGGATGTAATTATAAATTGAAAGAAATTCATTTATTTCATTCAATTGTAGCATGCCTAAAGTATCTAAATGAAAATGCAATAGATTCTCTAATGATAATTACTGTACTGTCTTTTGTTAGCACTGTTTAGTCTCAGAATTATGAAGCATGGAACACTGTTTTATTTTTATTGGTTTTGCCTTATGTGTTTAACTATAAACTTTGAACTGAACCATAAATGGATTGATTTGAATTGGAATATACCCAATGTTCATTGCCAGCTGATAGTTCAATCCAAGGTCTGAAAGCAAGACAGAATTACAATATTAATGAACAATTATGGGGCATATTGTAAGCTATTCAGAAGCAAGTTGTCAAAGATAAACTTAACCTGGTTTTCTTCTGGTTTCTATACTGAGAACTTCCCTCTGGCTCAGCCAGTAAGAATTGACTGGAAATATCTTTAGCTGCAAGCTAATATCTTTCTCTTGCTCTTTTTTTAAATATCCTGTATTAAGCTATGCATTAAGATTTAAAAGGAGCACAAGGCTACTGATAGGCACTATTTTAAAGGATAAAAGTGTCCAGTTCTCCACAAAAGAAAGAGAAGGAAAAAGGCAGATTTAAACTCTCAGTTGAATGCTTACTAGTACACAAAAAAGCAATAATCAATTTAATAAAGTAAAATACACAAACATATGTAGATTCTGTTATAAAACTTTATTTTCTTTGTTCCAATATTTCAAACACATATTTCATGTGTTAATGTGTTTTTTTGAGGGGAGGATAATCTCTATAGTAGAAACAAATTAGGATTCTAATATCTGCCCATTTTTTAAAAAAAGCTGTTAAGGGTTTTTCTTCCTCTTTCAAAGGAAAATCCTAACAGTTTTTTTTTTTTAAATGGGCAGATATTAGAATCCTAATTTGTTTCTACTATAGAAATCATCCTCCCCCTTAGAAACCAGATTAACACATGAAACTTTGTATTCTTCTAAACATGTCAAATGTAAACAAACTACATATCCTCAAATCAGGTTTCAGAATCCAAAAGGCTGAAAGCAGATATTACTTCATATAATATGTCCTTAATTACATCTTTAATACAAATAAAATTTAATACAAATAAAATTATTACAGTCTTTATCAGATCTCTGATAAAGTCTTTATCAGATCTCTGATAAAGTGGAAATGGATGTAATGAATCTTGTTTATATTTTATGTTGGACTATGACTAAACATGTTTTTATTGTTGATATGGCTGGGAGAAGTCTTCAGAACACAGGAGAAGATTTCCAATTTTTTTAAAAAATATGAAGTTGTTCCAGAAAATCTTTCTCTGAATTTTATTAGGCCATCTTTATTTTCTGTTTTAATTGTTTGTAATTTTATGCTTGGGTGAAGTTGTTTTACTACTTTTATGGATGTTACTATGCATGTTTTATTTGGTTTTATTATCTATGCACACCACTGGAAGTTGCTTGGAATGCAGTAGGTATGAAATGTGGAAATTGAATAAATAAACAAGAATGTAAGATTGGTGCCCAATGCACTGAATCAGCCATATCTCTTTTAAGAGCATCCAGCTGCTGTGGAAAAATTTACTTCATAGGACACCAGAATGGTGGAATCAGTTTTAGCACATACAAATTAAAGCAAACAATAGTGAAAGGGGGATACCCTATCACGGAACACAAAGATTTATACAATGAATCGCCAAATAATGTCCCTTCAGTTAAGGCGATAAGAAACCTGAAGAAACTGTGTTTCTGTGTTTCAGACTCCACATACAGAAAAGAATTCCTGAAAGAAAGACAGAATGTAAATATATCAAACAAGCAAACACAAACAAACACATAGACTATAAACCCAAATGGAAGAAATAATTTTAAAAAGTAATGTTTGTATACTTTTAACAGATGTTTTTCCTAACACTTTTCCATCTACAGAAGATACAAGAATAAATGACAGGTTGATGAGACAAAAACACATGGGAAAAATTAAGACACGTTTACACTGTTACTCTAATTACCCACAATATTCAAATAAAGATAAGCATCCTCATACTAAAGGAATCTTATTAAAATGTTTAGTAATATATTAATTATCATGCAGTTTTCATTTTTGCCTCTGCTGTATAAATTTGAAACCAATTAAGAGTGTTTATAAGAAAACAAAGCTCGGAAAATGAATGCAACCATCTACTTCCCTCTCTGCCTCCCTCTGCAATGCGATTTGCAAGTTACTGTGTCAGTGACCTCCATTCTGCTCAGAATGCCTCAGAGGGAAGGAAAGACAACATTGTCTGCATTCAAGCAACTGCACTGGCTTTCTGCCACAGCTACAGAACAATTGGGGGAGGGAGTTGCATACCATTATGTAGCACAAACTTTAGATGATGGACTGCACGCTCCTCAGCAACTTTTTATTTAGCAGATCTTTGAATATTTATATTACAGCAATGCACATAGTAAAATAACTTTTATTTATTTTATTAAGGAACTCAATATCAGAAATTTGCTGAGACTGATTTAAGGACCTGGGAACTCCAGTCCATCAGTTATGACGCAGGGTGGATTCAAAATGTTATTCTCTGCAAATGAAAAGGTGCTTGCTGTTTTTCCAAACTGGTACTTCAGAGCTGGGTTACTCAAACTTGTGACTAATGTATGAAACTGAATCTGAAGATCCTTGCACTCAGCAGTAGATAGTTCAATAGTAGATCACATGCTGAAAATGTGTAAAGTTAACCCCCAATACTACCAGCATAAGCTGTGGCATAGGAGCAATTAAAACATTGAGATATGTTGTATTGTACTCTACCTATTATGTTGTTTCACATGAGATGTCATCTCAACTCTTAGACAAATATCCTGTTATCTCAGATTCATTTTATCTTCAGTTATTATCTCAAATTAATATGATTAATTAATATGCTACCTTATGAATTATCACATACAATTTTGTTGTCTATATTATCTGCTACGGCATATCAATAAATTAAATTTTAGGTATCTCTTTGCCCAAAGAAGCTGATTACTTATTGTTAATGATATTCTATTTTTAATTAGCCATATATAGGCTTCACAGTTTTGAATATTATTGTTCATTTTCACAACTCAATACTGGGAATTATATTTTTTTTTAATTTTTAATTTATTTTTATGGTTGTAATAAACTAAACCAAACTGAACCACCAAAATAAAGGAATTTGGCAGCTTAACATTCTTTCCCAATCTACAAATGTAAGGAAAAGTGGGCAAAGTATAACTCAGAGAGAAATATGCTCCTGGACATAAACTTGTAAAATTGCCAGCATAGCTTTTCTTTAACTGCCTATCGTTTCTAGATTTTTTTCTTCCTACATTTGTGACTTCAGAGCCTTTAACACAAACTGGAACATTGTATGTCTAAATTGTATGCTGCTCTCAACAAGGAATGATTATTATTTGACGTTTAACATTTTCTTGGTAGGGTCGACATGTCTACACTTCCATTTCTAGCAAATACTAGACATCCAGTGAGATGTGAGACTTAAATTCTCTGAGTTTATCTTCTGCTGCATTATCCCATTTAATGCACACTACTGAGCTTATTATTGCTGTAATTCTCAGCACCTTTGGACAAAAGTTAAGAGAACCAGAATGAATAGTTTCAATCATTTTCATGGTACACTTATGGAAAAAAATGCATTCAACCAGTCCTTGCCTAAAACCAACTAATCCATCTAGAAGGAAACAACAGAATAGACCATGAATGATTCTCCTGTCAGCATTCTCTTTTAACTTATTAATTAAAAATTGATTATATTTTTAAACTGTCAGGAATTGTTTTGTTAATTCTTGAAAATTATACAACTCTTCCACAAGCTGGACCAAAGTTGTATAATATATGTTTCTGTCTGTGTGTCGCTATACTTTTTACAAATTCTTCTATAAATAATGCATTTTACACATAATAAAATTCAGCTTTAGAATTTTAAAAAAATAAACACTCACTAAAACAAGATAAATTCAAGCTATAACAAACGTAGAAAGAATATAGGAGGGGGAGCCACATTTTTGTTAGCCTGAGATAACCATACAACCCTCAGGATGTTTATCTGACATTTATTGCCAATAGACAGATCTAGAAATCACAAAGAGCAGGCTTCCTTATGAGGTTTGTGGAGCTTCCTGTTTCCAGAAAGGGAAGCATTTCATGATGGAAATTATTTCTTGCTTTTTTTCAAAGAAAATCACTCTGGTATGAAAAAATAAGCACCTACTACCACACTTTAAGCCAAATATATAAGGGACAACCTCACCCAAAAATAGTATGAAATTTATATTTTCTACTCTTGAGTGATTTAAGTGAGATTTTGAAGTACAGAGTACCCAGAATACAATAGGTTATTATTCTCTCTTAATATATCTAACTAGGGTCTCAGTATGTTCGAACATTATATTTAAGCAAGTTAAATTTGAAGAATCTATATTTTATTAAACAAACTGGCATGCTTCCATATAAATGAACACACACAGAGCATCCATTCATGATGCCTGCAAACTGAACTTCAGTTAACTGAAGAAAATATGAAAGGAAGACACAGATTGCAACATATTCTTAGAATAAGCTATAGTAATGAAGCAACGTAACCTAAACTGTGAGTACCTAAACTGTCCTTAACCCTGAAAGTCCTGGACATTCCCTAAAAATAACTAGCAGCAGCAGCACCGCCTACTTACCACTTACAGAAAAACTCTGCTCTTTGTTCCAGAAAATAGCAATTCTCTATGGCCAAATTGGATAACTACCATAATATATTACTAGGGTATATGTGATACCCAGGACAGAGGATAGATATTTGGTCTTAAAATTTCAATCTATTTGTCAACAGATTACTATAGAGACAAGGATACACACAAACACACACACATACATACATATACATATATTCTCCATAATCCCACAAAATGCACATATGTAAATATATATATATATTCATATGTGAATCTATAGATATATATGTATGCCCATTTATGTGTGTAGAATATATATTATACAGTATGAGGGCCCAATTGGCAAAAGAAAGCTCAGGAAGGTATTGGTTGGAAACATGCGGAAAAGGCCTTCATCCTGCAGTAGACAGACAATGACTAAAATGATTATGATGATGATGATGATAACAGCATATCCCTACATGTATACCTAAACATAATTTACATAATTCCACTTAATAATAATATTTTATATCATAATAGAATAATACAACTTTTAGAAGTGTGTCACAAAAGTAAGACGTGTGAGATCTAAAGTGTAATTATGTTTGGAGAGAAGTTTTAACTCCCACAAGAATTTACAAACATTATATTCTTCAAATATCCGTAGCACCCTTACTCAAAATTAGACTGTGTTAAAAATCTGAATGCATGGAGACAAGGCAGCAGAGGTAGATAACTTCATCCCACTACTTTATCTGTTCAGCATACAAAAAAAAACCCCTTTTAAGAATACAGTGACAAATGCAGGCGATTGGAGGTGTTGTGATCAAATGCTCTTGCTGGAACCTCACTCACCCACACAAAAATAGGTCTTTTTGTGCTTTCCTACATATTATATAAGAGTGGAGGAGGAATTCATTTGCTCTAAAATTTTATATGAATTATGTGTAATAATTTCTCTTACAGAGGGAGGGAAGAAGCTGAGTACCCAAAAATGTGAATATTATGGAAATGTGTCATAGTGTTTGGGAAAGTTAATGTTCGATCAATCTGGAATATTCCAGGTTGAGTAAAGCTGATGTAATCATAAGATATTGATTGAATAGTACCTTGAGGATTTTTGTTGAAAGACAGGACTAAAAAAAGAACTAGACATATTATGGTGTAATGTAGAAGCAAGCTCAGAGAGTGGTCTATAAATCATTACCTCTCAGTTTGAATGTTGTCTCTGTTATAATCTTGATTGGAGAACTTCAAAGTGATCGGTGGTGGGGAGGGGGTGGACAGATAGAAATAAACCCCCAGTCTCAGATTCTGCATCATATCAAGTAGTGAGTGTTGCCAATCAGAAAAAAAAAGATTTCTAAAATTCAAAGCCTTTGTTACCTATGCACTAATACTCAACTTATGAGAAACAAAGATGAGCCTGAAGTCTTAGTTCAGAAATGCATGTAAAATTTTCTAGATGTAACAGATACATGAAATGATTACTTCTATGAGTGGAACATAGCATTTAAAATAAGTAAGTTGTTCAAAAGATACAGAAGCAACAGAAAGCAAGATGTTGTATGCTATGTTAAAATATTCACTCCTACCCAGTAAACGAATGAACTTGGCAATGTGATAGAAAGCATGTGGGCAAAAATAAATTAATGTCTCTTATCACCCAACCAAGTCAGGAGATGTGGTTGAATTGTAGATCTTTCTAAGGGAGATAACATTATAAGAGTTTAATCACTTCAACATTCATTAGAAAATAAACTCTACTGCAAATTCCTTTCAAGAAATTCCCAATGCGTTTTGCTGTCAACTCCTTCAAGAGAAAAGAAAGCACAACCAGGTTAGATATCTTTTGACTTGATACAAAAAAGTAGATATAATCAAACATGTATCCTGGACTTCAAAAAAGCAGACTGTACTGATTTCATACCAGTGATACATAGAATCACACCGCAGGAGAAGCTAGAGGAAAAACTGAAACAGTTATGATTTGGAATTCCTAGTGAAGGAGATGCTCAAAGCAGAAATTTGCTTCCTGAATACTTTTGGTTGTATTGTATAGACTTTTGATTGCTAATCATGAAAACAGCCTGTAATTTAACCTATCACAAACCTTTTTATAAAAATCTTCTCTTTTTATACAACGGCAATGTATTACCCCCTTCAGCACCTGTTGGCTATGCTGCATGCATGAAAGAAACCTGCTGTAGAAGAACATCCGGTACACCAAGTACCTCTGAATATCTGTGGAGATCTAAAGGCTGTGGTATGCTACTTGGATATACAAGTACTGTTGTTACATATGCAAATGGCACAGCTGTGCAAGGGAGTTGCATTATATTAAAAAGAAATGGCCACTCCAAAAGAATTTGGTTCCAGCAGAAAAACATGGACATGAACCACTTGCTGACCCGACAAAGATATTCTTGCCTCCACTTCACATAAAAATTCAGATTGATGAAAAATTTTATGAAAGCAATGAACAAGGAAAGTGAAGGTTTTCACTATTTGAGAAGTTTCTAGGAATAATTGATGCCAAGATTGAGGAAGGCATTTTTGTTGATCCACAAATCAGATACATCATCAGTGATAAAAGATTTGAAGATCTATTAGTGGGGCTATAGAAAATGGCCTTTGGAAAGCATTAAAGGATTTTGTTGGGAATTTGTTTGAAAATTACAGAGCACCAAACTACATTCAGCTAGTTGACAAACTTCTTACAGCATAAAAGACCATGAAGTGCAACATATCTCTGAAGATTCATTTGCTACATTCACACTTGGACTTCTTTCCCAAAAATCTAGGTGCAGTAAGAGACGAACATGGCGAAGGTTTTCACCAGCACATCACGATGAAAAAACAGTATCAGGGAAACTGGAATTGATTAATGCTGGCTGAATACTGTTAGATATTGCAGCTAGATTCACTGGACACGTAATACAAATGAAAATCAGCAGCAAAATAGTTTTTGCCTGTTGAACTCATGTAGTGTGTCAGAAACATTATACAATTAAATATCTTACAGTCATTAAAAGTTAATTTCATATTTCTTAAGATTCAGTTTTTCAGGAAGCAAAACTTTTGAAAAAAAATTGTTGTCCAGTGAATTGTAGAAAAATGCATACATAATATATTAAGATGAAACATATACCTTCCTAAATATACAAATATACAACAAGCAGATTCAAATTAAACATTAAGAACCACTTCATAAAGTTAAGAGCTTTTCAACAGTGTACCAGTCTATCTTGGTAGATGCAAACTATATTTCATTTAAGCAGAAACTGTCAAAGGAGCTGTATTTGAAATATAATAGAAGGTTAAATCTAAAATTTAAAGATAATAACTTAATTTTAAAAAATCATCATATGTATACATGAACAAAAAGTAAAGATAACAATACTTTTGATTTTTAGTCTGGTAATTTTTCTAACTAGTGTCAGACATATAACATGCCATCAATAACAGCTAGTTAGTTGGACATGATTGAGATAATACATACTAGGAGGAACAGATAGAGGATATGACAGGAATGAGGCCCTATTCCTCCTTAATGGGCATATCTGTCATCTGTTTCATAATCCTAGAAGTATTGACTGGCTCCTAAGCGGCCCTTGCAATCTTACAGAAATGCAGCTGTCATGATCGTTTCATATTGTTTACTTTGCACTTGGGAAGCCGTTTTTTTTTTTTTTTGTCTGGAACTTCCCTACTCTTATCTTGTCCTTTGAGACACTATGGGAGATTAGAATTACAGCATCCCTAAAAGGCTCTATAAAAGTAGAAGAAGAAGTGTGCAGTTTACTGCCAAATGTCAGTCAACTGGAATCACAAAAAGTACCTTTTTCAACAAAAAAAAACCCCATGTAATTAAAGTAAATGTATAGGAAACCTGAATGCTCCATAATTTCCCAATATGAAAAGGAGGGGGAAAAACCAATTCTAGCACTGGCAAAACAACACCTATGTACACAGGCCTGGGGCTCAGAAAGTGTTAAGGACTCCATTATAAACAAGGGAGTCATTAAGCACAACTACCAGTCCTGTCACTCTGCTACCATAGCCCTGTAAGAAACAAAGTTCAATGGACTAAGGCATAACATATGGCTAGTTTATTTATTTACAGTCCAAGATCAATAATGTATTCAATAAGCATATAAAACAAAAATACATACAAACATAAACACAGAGAAGAACTCCCACACAAAAAAGACCTCAAACAATTAGTAATTCAAAGACTGCTTCAGACAACTTCCTCTGATAAAAAAATTTGGAAGCTTCTTAGACCAATCTAAAAATTGGTTACAATGAAGAAGGGCCATCTTATAATTATAAAAAGAAGCAAGCTTTCTAACAGTAGATATATAAGGTGTATTCACAATTGTATGTAAAGTGGGCATTTTAATAATTTATGAGATATGGTTCCAACCTCTGTATCCGAGCATACACAAGCATGATGTTCATAAGGAGACCAGTGTATTGGTTTTCATCAGAAGGATAATGTATCAATTTGCACCAGGGAGAAAAATATCCTGTGTGGACATGTTAAATGTAAATATATATATATATGTGTGTGTGTGTGTGTTTTTCAAAATTCGGATTGCTAACAAAGAATTAAGGGAGTACTGGGATAGCTATTTCTAACCTTATTTGGTTTTCATCAGCCAGACATACCCTTCTGAGATTCGAACAGATATATACACACACCATACCTTGATAAATCATGTTGTTTTGAAATGAGTCTAACTAACAAGGAGGCTTCCCAAAGTTTGCTTTAACCAGAATCTAAGGGGATAAAGTTACAAGCAAGCCTAATCCCTATTGTATTGAGGGCCCTAAGTTAAACAGAGGACATTATAGATTTTAGAAAAGTTTGATTAGGTGCTTTTACGTCTAGATCTCTCCTTAAAGAAGCACAGCAGGGCACCTTACAACACAGTAGATGCAGGCAATGGGAAAAATCTCAGTAATCCCTTACCCTGATCCTCTAATCTTATTGTCATGCAGAACTAACCTTAATGTGATAGCTATCGAATGTTGGGTGATTATCCCCCAAATACATAAGCAAACACATTGTACCAGTAAAGTCACCCAATAATTTTCAGTTAAAATATACTTTGTTTGGAACGGTTTATGCAGACGTGTGGTGCTGCATTGCTTTAAAATCAATCACAGCATTCCCAGGCATGCGTATTTACAAGTCTAAGGTCTAGCCAAGCTTTTATTTCAACTTTAAGCAACATAAAAAGGACAAATAACCAACATCTGCAACAACACTTGAGTGATTTTTTTTTTTCAAATCCGGATGAGTAAATTCAGGAGACTCTCTGCATGAAAGATATAAGAAAGAACAGTACTTTACCAGCTTAGCAGCAAATGACACATCTTTTCCATACCTGAAACTTTTGCCTATTGGCTCTCTGAACTGCAACCTAATTAATAGTTAGAATTGTTCTAAAGTATAAATCCTATAGTAATCAAGCACATTGATTTTCAAAGTGCTGATAATTATCCCAAACCTGCCTTCTATCTGATTCCATTTCTTTCTGTAATACAGATGGGAAGGCCTATAAATGTGCTTCTTAAACAAATCTATGTTC
This sequence comes from Protobothrops mucrosquamatus, assembly GCF_001527695.2. Lineage (NCBI taxonomy): Eukaryota > Metazoa > Chordata > Lepidosauria > Squamata > Viperidae > Protobothrops > Protobothrops mucrosquamatus. Next base: position 538,930 of record NW_015386587.1, on the reverse strand, counting down.
TATTACAAGAGAAAGACTGCAACTATATCCCACTAAAAGTAATGCACAGTGTTAACATCTGCATGTTACCAAACAGACTCTGATTGATATCTAAACTGGAGGAGCTAGTCCAGGCAGTCACCAGGAATCAACATTGACTTGAAGCACCCAAAAAAGAAAAAAGTAGTAGATGAAGCAATGGGTTTGTATCTAGAAAATGCAGATTCAGGTTTCATTCTTATTAAAAAGTCACTATGTGAGTCGATTGAACTTGGATGAAGAATAACAGAAGAAGATCCAACTCAAAACAAGGAGGATTTTTTTGACTGAGAAAGCTCAGTCTGATTTCTGGAGTCATGGGCATTCTTTCACTAGAAGTTTTCAAGAAAAGAGTCAATAGCCATTTGCTGGAATCATATGAGGATTCCTAAGATCTATTCTCATTTATTTTATATTAACAAGGATAGTGCTGTCTCTTCTAAGTCCATTCAATAGTGCAGTCTTTTACAAGCCCACTCAGAAATGTACCACACCTAGTTCAACCACATGTTTTTAACCCAACCATATAAGTATTAAAGAATATTATTATGGGTATAAAACTAAGCATAAATATAGGTGAGTCCTGAATATTTTTAATTTTTTTAAAGTACCAATTTAACTAATAGAATATTTGTTGTAATGCTTTACTCTATAGCCATACAATATATTGTCCAACTTTTTAAACAATGAAGGTAGCAATATACTATATATCTGCAGATATTGCTTATCACGCTACATTTGTAGCTATAGAAGCAGTTAAATCCTATTAACTGGGACATTATGTTTATTTTTAACTAACATCCATACCGTGCAGCTTCAATGACTCTCCAACTAATTTTATCCACAGTCAAACTTGATTTTGAAGGAAACAAATATTTGCGTTATAAGCTTAACTACTACATAGTAGAAAGAGAGCCAGTTTTTGACGTGGTTAAGAACCCACTTCTCCTATATATTAAAGAGCATATAACTGAACCAAATTTCCTCAAAAATATCTGCATTTAAAAATCACAGCCATTTGATAGCAGGGAGTTCTGAAATATGCTTCTTATAGGAAATTTAAAAGAGGGCATTTTTTTAAAAAATATGCTACGCTTACAATAACAAAATGGCAAAACATGTGTTCTGAGTAAGTTGACAGCACATTTTATTTACTTTATCTTTTAGATTAATTTTTAATTTGCTTCAATATTTTCCTGCACTCGTTTTTCATATAATATGTGGCGTAATTTCACAGTACATGCTTTTTATTTAGAACCATCAGCAAACTAATTTGAAAACACATATGTTGGGAAATTGTTGTCTTTCACTTCAGCTCACAAAAGCTTATGCCTTTTTACAAAATTTGTGAGTTGGAAAAGTGGTAGCAGACTCCCAATTATTTTTTTTTATTTTCTATTTGTAACAATTGTCAAACTGAGTATGTTTGACATAGTCAGTTATGCTGAATTATTTGTATGCTTACCCCATTCATATTTAAAATGAAATTTTAATTAGGTTCACAATACAAAAATCTGAAGCCATGCTGGGAAAAGAGGAAATGTCAGAAGCACAGCAAAATACATTCCAGAAGAAAATGGAGTTAAGTTTCCCTCATCTGATTATCTTTATAAATAGTCTTGGTACATATAAAAATAAATAATTGTTGTTGTCTACCTTGAAGTAAAGTTATAGTCCTAAAGGAAGTGTATTCTGCTTACTCCAGAATAATGCTATAAAGGTCAACAGGAACCACTCCAAGCTAGTATAGTGTGTGCACTTTCAGCTATTAAGCAAATAAAGGAAGATAACTGTGAACTCATGATATTTTTTCCCACACTGCACACCTGTACCACAATTTCAGACTACCACTGTGTAGGAAAAGTTAGTTGAAATTTATGTCTGTAGCATAAATACTATGCATCACTGGACACTTATCAAGGCTATTCCTCATTGCAGAATTGACCTTGAGATGGAATAACATTAATGACACTTTTTATGTCCATATGTTTTGCAGTCTGCCAGTCCAACCTCGTTAGAATGATTTGAAATAACATATCTGGTACTCTTCTGAACCCATAGATTAGAAAGGGAAAAAATTGTATGTCTGCAGATTTCCTTCCCTTACCAACTCTCTCTCCATAAAGTCTGATTTGTATAAGAACTGAAAGTATGCATAAGGACTAAAAAAAACCAGTATGCTTTGCATGGAGATGGTCTTACTTCTTTTTAACCCTATTTATTCATTCCTAATACAGTAGCCTGAAAAATATACATTTACAGTCAAATCTGTCCTTATTATAAATCAAACACACAATCACAATTGTGATTGTGATACCTCTATATTGGGGCATATAAGCATGTCAAAAGCAATATTACACCTAAATAAACACTAGACTTAATGTTGCTTGTTGTATTGCCTCACTTAAAAGTTTCAAACCACTGATTTTCTATATGCCCAGAGAGAAGAGCATTTTAGTTTTTTCATAACTTTTATTTTGGTTTTATTTTAAGAAAAGCCATGGGCTTTCCAAACCAGTTTGAGACTAGGACATGAGAGAACATTTGGGACCTACACACACACACACACACACACACACACCTTTTGTAATGGCAGCTTTTCTTCCACTGCATGTGGAAGGTGGGAAGAATCCCAATTTGCACCCAACCTGTGCAGGTATAAACCTCAACATTAATCTAATCTACACATTTTATAACAAGTCAGGCAAGAGCAAAAAATGAATGTCTCATAGAGTCCTAGAATATTCACTGTATAAAAGAATACAATCTTTAAGAATGGAAAAATTCATTCTTTTTCTCTTTCTGATTTTTGACATCCTTTCTAATTTTTTAAAGCCTTTATTTCAGTAACGTGATTAAATGGAGTGTTAGATAAAATTGTTAGGGTAGCTATCTGATGAAGCTCATTCAACCTATATGATTAATTACTTATAATAATTCTCATTTTAACCCTATTTCCTCAGGTGAGTTGAAATTTAACAGAGCTGCCAGCTCTAACAAGAAACTAAAGAAACTCTCACTGGACTGAATACAACCATAAACTAATCTGTAAGGGATCAGTTTTCTACTTGGTGAGCAGATAACAGATTACAAATGAGGATAAACTGGTTCTCAATTTCTGCCCATTCAGCTTTTAAAGGAATTAATCTGAATAAAACAGCAAGAAATTGGGCTTCAGAAATAAATAATAGGGGAGTTACTATTATAAATTACTATTATTAATTTATCATCAAATGAGAAAAGACACAGTTTGGCTTGGTAGAATGTAAATGATTTTTAAGTCACTTGTTTGAGAGATGGGTGTGTTATAAACTTGATAAGTAAATAAATACAATTTTAACTTTAAAAGAAGCAAGAAGCAAGTTATTTTGCTTGATTTTCTGGATTAGTACAGAGCTGTCATAAACACTGTACAAAACAAATCCCATTAAGGTCAATAGTGCTTACTCCCAGGAAGTTGAATGATTCCAACAAACAGAAAAGTAAAATTAGGCATGTTTCTTCTGCAATGCATTCTTGTGATTAAAATGTTTAACTTTCTCCTTCAAAATTTACAGTGTTGTAATAATGGCAGAACAAGCCAGGTCAGGGATGAGATGGCATGGCAAGCAAAGCTGCCCAAAAGGACCTCCAAATCAGATTCACACTAGGGGAGTGGAAAGCCATGAGGATAATCAGGAATATCATTTCTAAAAATAGGATGACCTGTCTATACATGAATAGGTCAACAATCTTTGGACAGAGTGAGGAGGAAAGTGTAGTAGCAGCTAGTAATGTATCAAAATTTACTTAAAGCAAATGTACTGATATTTGCTAATACTGATTTAATCAGATAAATGAAAAATCAAAAATGAAATAGTATATATGTCTCTATACATATTTAGTAACTTTTGTGGCAAGTCTAACTCCTCAAAGAAAACAAAAATAGTTTATTCATGTAGACATAGTTGTATGTTATTTCGAATGTCTTTGAAAACTCAAGAATATGTCCAGTTTTTATATTTAAATGCAAAGCAGGACACACATTTCCTTAGAAGTAAGAAACTGGAAAATGTACTTTTATCTCACACTAAGTTAAACTTGAACAAAAACAAGTTTTTAAATAAAAGCACAATATTTTGCCAATGAAATGAAATGAAATCTTGAGGTAGAGCCTGTCCTAGCTCAGTGCTAAAGATTACTTCAACATGTGACTAAATTCCTGAAAATACTCAGGTTTCAATGAGTATTTTCTTAACATCACAATACTATTTACAAATTATGAATGTGGGAAAGCAAACAACAAACATATCTATGATTTATATCCTACTTACCATCAGGATATTTCATGCTTTTAACAAATCAATTTCACAACATAAATGGTAAAATGAGTCCAATTATTTTATTAAAATAATAATGGAGGCTGACCTAGATAAGGTTACAACACAGAAAACATTGCAAACAATAGCTTGGGGAACATATTCAGAAAAGTAATTCTTCAGTTCAGAAGAAAAGCACTGGCCCCATTTCACTCATAACCTAAAGTAAGATCATAGATTGAAAGAAGATACTGAAATCTGAGCATATGCTTCAAAATGCCTTTAATGTACTCTAAGGTTTGAACAACACATACAGTCAAGTAACTAAAGGTTTTATATAGCAGCATTCCCCCAACTTTAATTTTGGAAATGCTGTTTGTTTTGTATTGTATTTTGGCTTCGCTAGTAGCGTAAACTATATCTATTTGGTCAAACAATTGTGTTAAATCCAGAAAACAGAACATTTCAATATTTAGGTTGAGTGCATTGTTTGAACTTGGCCAAGATCTATTATCACTTGGATTAGATAATTATTTTTGTTCTAGGATTTATAACATGATTCATAGGATATATCCCACATTAAAATTTAAATTACAAACAACTTGAGAATCTAAAGTGATTCTTGGTATTAAGTGTATTTATTTTATTTATTACACAGGTTTATTGAATGTCCTACTCCAACGTAATCTAGGTGTCTTCCTAATAAAAAAAAGTCAGAACAATAAAAAAGAAGCAGAAGATACATGACTAGAAATATCATATAAAACAATAAAAATAAAGCTTACAAAGGCTCACCCTATTACCCTGCCCAAAGATTTGAGAGAACAGCCAAGTTTTCACTACCTTTGGAAACATCAAACATATATTTTCATCAAGAGTTCCTTTGGTTAGATGTCCTATTTAGAAATCTTATCTAGTTAATCTTAATTCATTATCTTGAGGACATTACATTCCATCTCTAACTTGGAACATCAGACACAAAATATACCATGCATCTGTGCACACAGCAATTCAGAACTCTGGTAGCAGAGCATTCCACATCCTGTGGAAATCTCTATATGCAGTCCAACAAGAAATCTGGCAGTACATACAAATGCTGTGGGAAAGGCTATGTTAGATGGACTGCATCAGGGCAGAGCTGTTCTGCCCCAAGCACATGGCCTGAGGATGCTCTGATAAAATAATTTCCAGGCAGAACTTCAACAATCAGTCCTTTCCAGACTTCAATTGCTCTCACTAAAGGAAACTTTTTGCTGATTTATTTAGTGTAAGGAAAAATGTGCTGCATATTTGGCTGTTGTCCACCTATATGACTAACTGATTTGGCTTAAGTGTTGTGTATTTGAAATTCAGGACAAATTAAAAATAGGACTATTTCTCTGGGATTAGGTTACAGATATCAACTTTGCTGTTTGGCACTCTTTGGAATTCTCATATCAGTATAAATAAGTGCTGCCACCACAAAGATATTTACTGCTTGTAAACAAGATGTACTTCTAATCATGCAAGTCTCCTCTCCTCCAGATTTGATAATTATGCTCCCATTTCTATAATTTAAAAAGCTTCTCACTTTTTTAAAAAATAGTTAATAAATCAAATTCCTGCCAATTTGAGTCAGGCAGATTTTCAGTATAAAAGAATGACAATTTTAATAAATTGTTATTATATAGCACTGTTTGTGGTTCTCTGTGTATATGTACACATACACAGGACATTCACTGAGGCAGTGAAGTAAAGGGATTGCACAGTCACAAGTATGCGGAGACAGCTTGGACTGCCATTCAAACCAGCTACTATGTCCTGGAAAAGATACAGCTGCTTTACCAATCTTAACAGAAGTGTTTCTTTCATGTATATGCTGTGTAACACTTCTTTCAAATGTTTTGCAGAAACCTAGTAAATAGTCAGCAAGAGTAGTAGTACCCAATTATAAATCTGTGTCTAATACTATGATATATTGAAAATTATATTACCTTAGCAAGGCATTAAGTAAACAAGTACTTTCTGACCTGGATCTTCTTTATTCTTTTTGCAGAGAGCAGAGACAGATATTACTTTGTAAATGACATTAAGTCTCTTAGAGGTTTCAGTTATACTTTATGTTTATTTCAATTAACTAAGAAGTACAATCCAAGGTGACTTGGATTGATGCTGGAGAGCGCACATGTCCTCATGGTTTGGATTCACAATCTGGACCAGTGTTTTTCAAATTTGGCAACTTTTAAGATGTGTTGACTTCAACTCCAGGGATTCCTCAGCCACCATGTTAAGAAGTCCACATATCTTTAAGTTGGTAGGCTTGAAAACACAGGTCTAGAACCTAGGCATGAAATGCATGTAAGTTGTTCTTTTCTTCTTCCTGTTATTACAAAGAAGAGGCATGGACCTCCATGCCGCCTAGTTAAGTCACCAGAACAAATTAAAATTAAGATTATGGTTCAATTATATCTAAGAGGTTTCTTTACATATGTTTGCTAGGACACTAGCTCTACTAAAATCAATAAACACAGTAGTGATTAGGCTATTCATTGGAGTATCTGTTATGTATCAACTGCTTCAGAGAAAATGAGATTTATCAGGAAACAAATACACTGAAAAACACTGAGTGTTTTTTAAACATCTCTTACAAATCAGAAATGCATGGATTGCAGGTTTTAGTTTTTATAACGTAGTTTTTCTTAATTTCAGGCATGAGCAAAAAAAGAGAGAGACAAACAGGCAAAATTTGGTCATACAAAAATATAAAAATCCTCTAAAATGGAAGGTCTAATATACTACTCCAACTATTTTTTAAGTAGTTTTGGTCCAAGAAGTACTTAAAGAATAATATGGAACCAAATGTTTACTTTGAGTAGGCTCAAGGGCTCTTTTCACTTGTCAATTTGAAACAGAAAAGTTCACACTTGAATTCAATCCTAAACCTTGACAGTTATTTGGCTAGCATAAACTCAGCCTTTGTAATGTTTTTCCTTAATGAGATAAACCCTGAACATTTAAGAGCCATAGGCTCATTTCACGGTTGCAGTATGACAGATGGGGAGAGTAAAGGAAAAGACAGAACTTAGGCTTCTTCTGTATTTAAGATGGAGGAAGCTGATCCACTACATCTCACAATGTTATCTTTATTGTTTTAATGCATTTATGATGGAAAAGAATTTGAAATACGCCAATAAAGAGCAACAGGCAGAGATATCAGTCCCTGCTCACCAGGGCATATTGTGATTTATGGAATGTAGCTGTCAATATAATTAACATTCATTGGCTCCTGAATAATTCAAGCTATGATGAACGTGTTTGGTGTTCTTTTAACTGTTTACTAATTTATGTGGTTCTTAGAAAAAAAAATCCATGAAACATATTTTTTCTTTCTAATATTTTGCTATCGATTTCTATGAATTTGCTGGTAATGATCTGATTGTGTACTGTGTACTGTGTACTTGTGTACTGTGGAACAGCTTTTCTATGAAGATCAGTCTGACTCCCTTTTTGCTACTATTTTGTCAGCTATTAAAGATCAATCTGTTTCAGAGAGCCTTGCCCTGATTTTATTTGAAATTATCATCTTTTTTTATTTTATTTCTATTCTTGCAGTGGACTTATGCTTTTATTCTTGAATAAGGACTTTTTTTATACAGTTTTTTTCTATGTGAGCCACTAAGAGTTGTTCTCTCTTGTGGTGGCACAGAAAATATGTTTAGTAAGTGAATGAATACATGATTTTGGTGATAATTTTAGAAAAGCCTTGATGTATGCCCAAGCTTGAGTGTACATCACCTACTAACCTACAATCACAAGTTATCTATCCCTGATGTAAACCAGATCACTGGCATTATCATCCATATCACAAATAAGAGAACTAAAGTTTCAAACAGAGTGATTCAGCTATGAAGCTTCCATACAGGTAAGATTCCCTGCATTGTATCAATTGTATATTCAGAATTAGATCAAAATTAAAGTTAATGGCTGGGTAGAAAGAGACTTCAATGCAAGTACACACCTAAGCAGGGTTGCCTATTACTACTCTTATAAGCAATAACATTGTCATTAAGCATCTTTTAGTCAAATGATAATATTCAGGACATCATAATTAAAAATATAAAGTATCACCTCTCACTAGTCCACCTATTCTATAACTAGCAAAAGTGAGCAACATCTCAGGAAATATTTTTCAAATGAATCTGGGGCCTTCTTCATTCAAAATATTGGCTGATCAACCTGTGATCAATGCTCTCTCATATAAATGCACACCTATCTATCGTGCAGAACAGAAATTCCTATGATTGCCTTCATATATTAAATATAGTGATACCTATGAGCATTGTCAAGCTCTGAAATCAGCACAGCTAATAGTTCTGCAATTTGAGAGTCCCACTCAGAAAGTGTAAAATATTCTAAAAATAGCAAAAGGATATTGAGATATATCTGTCTCATAATTCAAATGTACCTTCTAAGCAAGAGTTAGAAGCACATTTTGCTTTAGAGCTTGTTCACTTTTGTAAGCCTACAGAGATTTCAAAAGGTTTCTTTAATGCATATTGTTTAATAAACTTGTCATAGTTTTGTTTTCATAGGGACAGGATTTTTTGTTAGTTCATTTGCTTATTTTTACTTAAATCCAAGTAACATAAATAAAGCAACATTTTCACTGTTCTTTCTAAAATGAAAGGGTAAATTTTAGGCACAGTTTGTTATTTGTTATGTTGTCATGCATTCCATTAAATATATTTAACAGATTAATATATTTTCCTACTTGAGCGTTAGCACAATAAATACAATTCAAGAAAATGACTCATCACTAAACTTTTTTTCATGATATGGAATATATAATTTATTATCATTATCGAGTAAAGTCAAATCTACTTCAAAAGAGGCTAATTTTCTTTAAGTAACAGATGCATTTGCAGGAAAAATGTGCTAGATAGTTTTCACTTAACATAAAAAACATTTACAAAAGAACATAACGTGAGTGTTGTAATTTACAGATATAGACTGTATTAATATAGATTTAAAAAATCCCAATGATTCTTAATAGTAAACAACACAGATTAAATCAATATTTGGCATCAAATTTTGAATCTGACATAGCATTAACTTGATGCACACCCTACATTTCAGCTAATAACTTTTACATTAGCCTACAACCAATTGCTCTTCTGCCTTTAAATATATGTAAGAAAACTGGGCTACTGCTGAATATGACCACTTGGCTGGACAGGATCTCTCATGTTTCACCTATTTTGAGACAGCTGCAGTGGCTGCCAATGTAAAGGCCAATGTAAAGTGCTGTTCTTAGTCTTTAAGCAGCATAATGTGATTATCTCAGGCAAAATGTCCTCCTGTCCTGATTCTGTGAATTTATGTGAACCATCCAGGATTGATGTATTAGCCTGATATACATTTTTTTTTATAATTAAATAGTAACTTTTGCCGAACTCAGGTGATGCTATTAGGTAGGCCCAGTGCACTCATACATTTCATGATATTTTAGTAATCCTAACCCTTAAACTTGAGATTTCATATAAGAATTTTGAAACTGGCTTTGTTTTAAGAGATCCTGAAATTATTTTAAGACATATTTAAGACATATTGAAACCTTTGCAAAAGTGTTGACCTCTTCTTCCCGCTTTTGTTATTTACTTTATTTATTATTCTTGTGTTTGTGTGTTTATCAATCAGGATTTGATATGTCATCATCTGGTACAAAATCTGTTCCATTTTAATCTGCTGGAGCCTTTCAAACGTGTTTGCTAAAATAGCATAGAAATAACTTCCTTCTCTGAATAAATTATGTACTTATCTGGTGACCTCTATATCTTCCTGTATATGACGCTTTTCATTGTAAAAGACAGTAATCTACTTGGATATATTTATGAATACAAACTTTTACCTAGATTTCCATAAGGGATATGGGGAAACAGAAAGATCAACAATTTCCTCAACTGAGAACAAGAGGATATTGATAGCCAAAGATTACCAGTGAATTCATGTCATTGTCTTGAAAGGAACAATGTTTAAATTAGATAAAACTTCAGCCCTCCTCAGGCATTCTGCATTAATGGGCTCTGTCTAAGTCAAATATTCCTTAAATTCAACTCAAATAACCCCTTCTTCTATAAACATGTACATGTTCAAAATAAAAACAAAAGACCCTGGTTCACTAAAAATTTCACTTGTACAAGCAGTTACACTGAAAGTGTAAATATCCATGAGAGAAAGATATTATTTGTATCACATTGCCAATGGAGTTGGTTTACCTGGAACACTAAGTACAGTGGACACATAATTGCCGAGCTGGATGAAATCTAATCTAACCTCATGCAAAGGCAGGAAATCCACATCAGTGTCACTGATAGGGGGCCACCCAGATTCCACTTAAAAGCCTCTATTGAAGGAAAATCACAACCAGTCAGACAGCATTAGAAAACATACACATTCAGATAGCTAATACTATGAGGAATATCTTCCTAAATTTAGTCAAAGTCCCTATTCCTTTAATCTACTGAATTACTTCTAATTGATGGTACAAGAAAAAAACAAATTTGCATGCTTATCACACCTTCATCAAATTTATTAGATTAACTATCCTGTATATCTTAATTATTGTTTGTCCAAACTTAAGGTACAAACTGTTTCAACCTTTGAAACCTACTCACAATATTTTCCACAACATTAAGTATTTTGTAATTTAATTCAGCAGCCATTCATCTGTTCAAAATAGTAACCCTTTACAAACCAGCCTGACCATTAAAAGTTAATTTGAGAGTTGCTTACAATAATATCAAGTTTCTATGAACAACAAATACCTGAGCTATTATATTTTTTTAGGCCTAGCAGGGAGACAATCACATTTGACTGGCATCTGGTATGCTCTGATGTACAAAAATAAAGTAAAATAATTCACCTTCAAACTGAATTATAAAAAATGTAACTGAATGGCTTATTACAAATATCCTCATCTTAGAGAACATAAGAATGCTAACATTTTGATTAGAGAGATTCAGCTTTGAGTAAACTATATGATTTTTTATACACTTTCATTTCTAGTTCTAAAGCAGGGATCCCTGACCACCAGGCAGTGGATCAGCACCAGTCTGTGGCCCACCAGGAACTGGGCATAGCTCTAGAGTACTTGTTGCATTTTATTGGGGGGGGGGAGAGAAAGAAGAATATTCTATATCTAATGCTCTGATTAAGCAAGAAAGTGACAGTAACTAAATAAAAATATTAAATCTGAAAATATTTGGGGATTATATCTATGTTGAGAACATTGTAATTAGCAATGAAGAGCCTTCTCAAAGGCCTTGCAATCAAAACAAGGTATGGACATTATTTCAACATGTTTCTTGAGCACAATACTGATCTTTACATCCATGAATCCTCATGTTTGTGTAACACAGCAGCTAACACACATCATTTGTTTGATATTTGTGCCACAAGTTCTGGCTTATTCTGGATTTATTTATTTTTAATATATATATATACCTCATATTATAGAAAAGTTATTTACAAAATTATTTAGGGAAACTGAAAATGATAAAACACTACTGAATCAATAAAAAGAATAAAAGCTCTACATTACTATATGCTTCTCATCAATTTTTAATTTCACCAACCTCTGCATCCTAGAATTATGTCTTTAGCATTGATTACTGAAGATCACTTTTCTTATACATCTGCATGCTTGTGGTAATGGCATACTAATACAAAAACTGGAAGTTCTTTCCATAAGTAAATTCATTGCTTGCACAGGCACATTAAGACAGCTGAGTCTTATAATAATTCCAAAAAAGGAGGAAATGATAGTGAAGACATCCATAAAAAAAAGTTCAATTATTTGACTACAAGTGCACTCATCTATGATAAATATGGGTAGTCTATGGTAGGAAAAGTGATGTTTTAATGCATAGGCATCCAGACATAATCATGATAATGGGAAAAAAATGACAAAACATGCCTCATGACATCATAATGTCAGAAACAAGTACATAAATGTTAGGATTAGCATAAGGACACCATAACATACATAATTTCAGTCAGGGTGGATTTGATTTAAATCACTAGTAAAAAGGCTTGATTTAAATCAACTCGATTTAAATCATAATTTTTAAAGAGTAACTATCATCTCTGTCCCTCAGCAGCTCCTCCTCTGACCCGCTGTTGACTCACCAATAGTCCCATTCACTTTAATGGGACGGCTGGTGATGCGGCAGTAACACAACAAGGTGAGTGTGATGACTCAAGGCACGGCACAGATGCAACATAGTCAGCTGACAGTTCAAACTGCCCCTTTATTGCTCCAATTATTCCTCAAACGCTCCCACTATCTGGCAAGTCCCAAAGTAAGTAACAACACACACACACACACACACACACACACACACACACACACACCTTCAGCAGCCTCTGGCTGCAAGTAGTTTCAAACATTTTTCACTCAGGCAGGAAAAGTGTGTATATGGAACAAGCAGTCCTCTTTCAGGTTTCAACTCACACACAGTTGCTAGATTAGAACAGTAATTTACTCAAGGCCAAGTAGAAAACAAAGAAAGGAGCATACATCAAAATCTAACGAGTCTGTGGGAATACAAGCTTGTCTGAGTAGTTTCAGAAGAGAAGCCAAAATTCAATCTGAGGTTTGGAGCACCAAATCAAGTTTGTCAGCCAGTCTAATGGTCAGAGTTTCAGGGTTTACAAGTAGAAATCACAACACAGAACAGGAGATCAGAGAGTTGTTTCCAACGTCAGCAACAGCACACAAACCTTCAATAATTCAGCATTTGTTTCCGACAAATGCCCCTCCCCACAGCATCTCCTTAAGTCTCAGTCCCCAAGTGTGCCTTGTGGAGAGGGGTGGGGCGCTCTCCTCCCGAGTAACCGTGCCTGCCTGCATTGTTCCCTCCTTCTCTCTACTCTCCATGCTCAAGGATCAGGAGGGGTGGCCCTTGCTCATCACCTGAGCTCTGTCTTTCATGCTCATCCTGCCCCTGTTCCTCCCTGTCTTCAATCCTGAAAGGCCCTGGCCTGCCTTGGCCTGCTCCTCCCCATATTCCTCCAAAGCCAACAATGTCTCTCCCTCGATCTCCGTTGGCTCCAGTTCCAGCTCACCTTCCTCAGCAGATTCAGGCTCCGCCACTATCCCCCACAAGGCCCCTTCCCCCACACTATCCCCCACAAGGCCCCTTCCCTGGGACCATGCAGACTGGGACGTTGCGGGAACCGGGCATGAAAGTCGTGGACGAGGCAAGGGGCATGGACGTCGGCAACATTGACCCAGGTGAAGTCGAAAATAAATGAAAATAAAGTCAACAATGAAAGATTGTCAGCAACTTCTCAGGGTGACAGATTATTTGAGCCCTTTAAAAAATAGCCAAAAAGCTTCATTCAGCCTATCTAAATATTTATAAACTTATTTATTACTTTGTATATTCCTATCCATATACAAAGTAGGTGATTTCTGAAAGATTTATTTTGGAAGTTTGAGAGTGCTGTTAAATTGGGTCCTATCTTTGGAAATCCCACAGAATTTCTGTTATTTCAGTAGAGACTTCCTCCTAGCCAAGAGGTTAACCAATATAAACAGATATTTTCTGATTATCTTAATGTTTGACTATTGTAATGTGATATACATGGGACTAGAAATTAACTAGAGAATGAGAGAAACTAAAACATTAACATCATTACACTGCAGAGTAGTCAGACAGGCTATAAAACTCTGGAATTTTTCAAAGCCTCATTAATAATCAATTTATTTCCAAGTTATTGTTAATTTTAATTTGAGTATTCTATATTTGTTGGCCTTCCAATAAAGTAGAGCTGAGCATCCATGATTCTCCAGATTTTGTAGAACAGAAACTCCCATCATTCCTTCTTAATGATCCTGTTTTCCTCATTTCTCCTATAACCTATTTAATATTAACATGAAGTTTGTGCTTTTTTGAGCTGAAACAAGTACTCAGAGCTTAAATGCTCTTTTCAGTAGTACCGGTAGCACTCCATTTTCTGGCATACCAGGTACCAAGCAGTTTCTTTATATGATCACATGACAGTTTTTTTATTTATATTAGTTTCAAAACATTTTACAATATTTATCATTTGAAGATGATATAGGGCAGGGGTCTTCAAACGCGGCCCTTTTATGACTCATGGACTTCAACTCCCAGAATTCCTCAGCCAGCATGCCTGGTTGAGGAATTCTGGGAGTTGAAGTCCATGAGTCATAAAAGAGCCGAGTTTGAAGACCCCTGATATAAGGGATCTTCCTTCCCCTATATATATATACATACATATATATGTACACACACACATATTTCTGCATTACAGTTAATTCTTAAGACAATTATAAGTCATTGAAGAATCTCAGCTGAACTGGAAATAAGTTGTAAAATAAATACTATATTTACAAATGTTTTTCACCTGGTACAAAATAGCAGGTTTTTACATTACTGAAGGTGTTTTGGGGAAAAAATGCCCGGAGAGGGACTGGCAATAAACAAATTACATTTTCATTTTTGGAAGGGCAGGTCCAGTCCTAATAAGATATTTAGTTCTACTGCAGAGTTTGACTTAAAAAGAAACTTTAAAACTGTGGCATTAAATCTGTTTAAAAATTATAATGCACTTCAACAACGTATGAACTATAAAATCATCTGTTATGTATGAATAATTCCAAAATGGCAATGTATATAAAATAGAGATGTATATATCTTGCTTAGCATTATCCGGTAGCATAGCACACCCAACTATAGCCCCTAGCTAAAGCAAACAGATGAAAGAATTTGCTTTTCCTAGTGTAACTGGGGATGTCTACTGTCCAGTCAATATAAATGAATCCAGTCATACATGAGGTTGAGCTGAAAACCTGCCCCATTGCAGTAAAATTCCAAAGTCCAAACATGTGGTTGTAATAGTAGTACTATTTCACTTTAATGAAAACAAGCAAAAGCACATATTTCTCTTCCAGTCTATCTAAGTGCATGTTCATATATTACAAGTATCAGTTCTTTGCAAATTATTCAACCAGTGGAAAAGGAGCTACATGAATCATTCATTTATTATTAACCACATCATTACACACAGGGCTGTCCTGTCTCTCAACCAAATCCAGTTAGCCAATGCAGTTTATGCTCTCATAAATGAACACTGTCTGCAAGAGCAGGATGAAACAATTCTGGGATACCAATGTCAAAAAACAGGGATGGAAAATACTGTCATCTAACCAATAAAGGTGGAAACATATTTGTAAACAGTAGCTTTAAACATTTTAATAATTATTCTCCCATTGAAAAAACAAGGAATAGTGAATAGTGCATTAACTATATATTATATAATATAATGTCCATGATCTTCCCAGCTAACTTTTATACAAATGATTCTTCCATTGACAATATCACTAAAATATTCAAACCTTACACAATTTCAGGAAAGGAAGTATTCTCAAATCTTGAACTTCAACCCTCTTACACAGCAGAAATCCAAACATAATGGCACTAAGGAGCAACTAATTATTAAGAGACATTACTTCCACTTTTCATTTTTATCCAGCACACACAAAGCACTGTATGAGCCCAGTTTTCCATTTTTCTTTTTGAAGAAAATTGTGCTGTCCCTAAGATTAACAAATTTACTGCAGCATGAGATTTCAAAATAGTACTACCATGACCCTTTGAGAAGGCCGGCTGCAGCCTCTAATAGCACACACCTTCCGTCAGTTCATTAGTATTTAAGATGCAACCTGACTCTTTGTTTATTTGTTGTTTGTTTTTGTTTTGCACTATCACAGATTAAACACGATTCCTCTTCTAGATTAGCAAATAAACAACTTTTAAAATTCCACCAAAAATACAATGTAATTCTACAATAAGGGCATTTTCAAAAAGATAGAAACTGATCTTTCTGCAAATTTCCTACAGCCTTAAAACAAAATTGTTACATCATATACTCTTTCATAAAAGCAAACATCTGGATGCTTTTATGACCTGAAACTATCACATTAAACTTAATAATTTGACTAATATCAGTGTTCTAGTTATTGCTTTTGCCTTAAAATCTTTAAAAAGAATGATAATATTTACTCACTTTCAATGAATCAAAGCAGGCGATTACGCGTCCATTTTCAACTTGGCAGCTTTTTGATGGATGTGCAAATTTACATTCCGTATCTGGTCGTGAGCAAGTCCCTCTTTGGAACTCTCGACATACTTCCAGTGTTAGCCATTTTGTGTCCCGGATTGGTGTGACACTTACAGCCATGTTTAGATTTTACAGGTAGTTAAAATTGTCAATGAAATGAACAAATTAAAAAAGGCCAAACTGATAAGATTGGAAATGATGAAAAATGTCACCTCCAAAATATTTCCCCAGTTCCCGAGCCCAATGGTAAAAGATGTAAAATTGTGTTGTTGCGACAGCAAGGAAGAGATATTCCCTCTAGAAAGTCACAGCATGAAACTGTCAATCAAAAGGGGAGGGGGGGAGTTAAACTTAGAGAAATGCTAGGATCAAAAGTAAGAGGAGCATTTAAAAGTGTGCCTTCGAACTACCCTTGTGCTCTCAGTAACCCATTCTGAATGCCGAATTGGAGCCCCAAACGCAAGCAGCAAAAAAAAGTGGCAGACCCTCGGACACAGAATTTTTCAAGCTGCTCTCAGGAAAAGTTGTCTCCACACACAGCTGAATCTGCAATAATTATTTGTTCTTAATTTTTGGTGTGGTGCAATTGGTAATGATTAGTTTGGCACAGACAGATACAGCAGTTTAGAGCAACAAATCAAGAAACAGGTGTGGATCTTTTTTTCCTTTCCTCTTGGATTTTTTACCCCCTTTCTTTTCCTGGCAGAAGACTGCTCACTTTTCCAGCAAACTTTTATTTCTGTAAGATTAACTAAAGCAGCCTAGGGCAATGCCTGATGCTTAGAGGGGAGGGGTGGCTGGGCGAGAGGTGAGGGTGGATGTGGTGTCGTCGCAGTCTAGCTGGCAGCAAGCAAGGCAAAAGCAGAGACTGCTCTAGAAGCGATTCCAAGCAGCAGAGACGTCAGGAAAGGCACTTCTTAGTACCAACCTGTAGAAAAAACAGATAGGTTAAAATTTACCAAGCAGCATTTCACTGATGTCTCACAGCATAATCACGTTGCCATGTGCTCCTTCAGTCTACTACTTTACAGCATGATACTCTTTTCCGTTTCCAATAAAATACTTACAGTATAGCATATTGCAGCCAGCCATCACAGATTTATTAAAAAGGGGCTGTTTTTCCCCTCTGAAACAAGGCATGATAGAGAGATAACCAATCACAGATAGGATTGCAGCAATAATCTGGGCAGAAAGCCAATAATGTAGGCTGTCTTATGAAAGGTCGCGCCTGTCAGACATTCATTACTATGCTGTAAGCAGAGAAAATGTCCATCGGATGCTACTTATTCGCTTGCAAGAGGATGACCATGTGCGGGCTTTGAATTTACCCAACATGCAGTTAGAGGATTAAACCATGTTAGTTTTTAAATAGCCCCCAACTAGAGCCCAAGTTCTTATAGCATCCAAAGAGAGAGCGAAGGGAATGGAAAGAAAGATCGGGGTGAGAGGGGAGCAAGCTTCGTCCCAGCAGCTCCGTTTTAGATTGTTTTCCCCCTGCTTTGCATCGAGCGAGCTCGACAGGCACAGAGCACGCCTACTGTATCTGACAGATGAATATAAAAGGAAGAGGGGAGTTCAGAAATGGTACAGTCTCCTGACCTATCCCATTCACTTCCTTCGAATGCTCAAGTCCTGCCTCTTTGTTCCAGAGAAGGCAACACTTTTTTCAAGTGCTAGAGAACTAGTCTTTTCAGTAAGCAGAGGCGCTGACAACAGCACCAAGGCAGGTTAGC
The DNA here is from genome assembly GCF_001527695.2 of Protobothrops mucrosquamatus. Classification (NCBI taxonomy): domain Eukaryota; kingdom Metazoa; phylum Chordata; class Lepidosauria; order Squamata; family Viperidae; genus Protobothrops; species Protobothrops mucrosquamatus. The sequence goes on along the minus strand of NW_015386587.1, from coordinate 520,752 downwards.
TGGAAACAAATAAAAAACATGTTCCCCACCATACTAGGCAAAAGGCCGGCTTTAGCAAGAGGAGGTGGCCACAGGAAACCTGGCAACTTGCAGCGACAAGCCTGTATCTGAGACTAAAATAACCTTATACTTGAAGCTGGCAATCTACTTTGAACCACAGGAGAGGATTTCAGATCATTTTCAGCAGCAGCAGCAGCAGCAAATGCCAGCAAAGCTTCCTAATTTGCAGCAGAACCCGTAACTTTGCTCTTGTTGACTTAAAATGGCTTCTATTTAGGGAGCAGTTCACTTTGCACTTTTCTAACAGGTCACTGTTTGCCCAGCAGGGAGGGGAGAAATGAAGAAAAAGTTGATGAGTGTTATTATTATTATTCAGAATGACCAAGAGTTGCCAATTTCTTGGCCCTTGGGGGAAAGAACAGTTATTGTAACTTTTATAAACCCAATTAATTTGAAGGGCATCCAGAACGTTTGTATAGGGTTTTTTTTTTTTATTTGTTTGTTTAGTTAACTGGAGAAGGACTGTTCCTTGTGCATTGTCACACTCACTGATACTGTGCTTAATCCTCAGGATTCATTGTCCCTGTCAAAAAATTCTTTACCTATTCTTTAGACCAAAACATCTAAAACTTCAGAAAAGAGTGGCACTTTTATATAAGGCAGACCCATGCATGAAAATGTTTTTCTAATTCTCTATCCAAACTTCAAAAAGTTTCTTTTTGCTGGCTGTCAATTTTTTTAAAAAAATAGACCAGCAAATGCAGAACTGAAGCCCATGTTAAATACTGTCATCTCTTTCTTACAACAACCAATAGTGAACTAATAGTTTTGGTCCTGCTCTTTTCCTTCTGCTGCATTTTTAAAAGTGAACATAAACCATTGATACGAACACCACTATTGTACAATTCTTTCCTATGTTTCTGTCTGTGCTTATTTATCTGGAATTGGCAATATTTTTGCACAGCAAGGGCACACATTTTTAAAAGTGCTATCTTCAGATTTTAGTCACATGGTGACAGCTGGGGGGATCGAAATGTGCTACAATCATTAAGGACCACTGGCAATGTTTATTTAATTTTTTAGAAAAAAGAACTTTTATTATTTTTATAAATAACTCAAGGTAGCAAACATATGTAATACGCGTTCTGCCTTTTTTCCTCACAACAACAACCCTGTGAGGTGAGTTTGGCAGAGAGAGAGAGTGACATTAGCCCAAAGTTACCCAGCCAGTTTTCAACCCTAAGGTCACAGTCTCCTGCTTTCTTGTCTAGTGTCTTAACCATTTAGTTTAAATGTTCTTTAGAATATTCTCTTCTTTCAGAGATACAAGTTAACAGGCTGACAATTTCTGACTATTCATTAGAAAGTCTGCTGTTGTTAAGATCATTGTGTTTATCCTCCAGATAACACTGATCTGGATGTTACAGGACTGTCTACCAGCTTTTCCAGAAATTAATCCTCCAACTAGAAATTGTTTATGATCTTCCAGGGGAGGTTTGCCTCTAAAAAGTCAATTTAATGTGGAACACGGTGTACAGCAACGGCCAGACTTATGTGGTCCAGATGCTCCATTCTGGTATTTTGGAAAACAACAGATTTTATACATCCTCACCATAAAATGTGTAATATGTTACTTGCAACAAAAAAAAAAGAGTGAAAGAGAGAGTTTTGTTGAAAAAGTCCCTTTATATTTTAATACTGCTATAATGGCACTTTAGATATTATCAATCAATTACTCAGCTTCCTCAACATTTAAAAATAATACTAGTCCAATGGTTCATACTGATTTTCTCTTCAACACAAGAAAGAGAAAAAAATAGCATTTATCTGTAACATTTTGGCATACAATTTAAAGACAATTACCATCTGCCTAAGAACACCAGGAATCTGAATACAGTGAAATTTCATTTGCACTCTAAACAATAAAATGTATTAATATAAATGTTAAATAATAAAAATTATTTGAACAAAGTAAGTGGAATTTATCTATGTTTAAACTTAATAAACCTAAGACTGTAATACAAATGTTCTAAAATAAGCATTTTATCTACTCTAGTATACAGCTTCTAAAACAAAACTGAGCATCCAAATTCCTGCACAATACCCATAAAACAGAACTATCTTCTTTCCACCTGTCCCTGACCTGCAATTTTATTTATTTATTTATTTTTATTTTAAAACATTAAATTGTTTAACTGGAACTTTTTTCTATATGAAATCAAGAAACAATATAGTTTAACTTTGTAATTCTGAACGCAGCAAGAACCAAAATATCTATGATTTTTATAATTACAATAAAATCCCCCTCTACCAATTTTTGCATGTTATTTTCAGCTTTCTATCTCTAAGATAAGATTTATTTATCATACTAGTAGACAATACTTTCTGGATTGAACTTTAATCATTTTGCAACAAATCCATGCAGTTGTTTCATTTGTTTATTTTCATTTGCCAATCTTAACTGAAAAACAGCAATGAGCACTAAGCTGCACAACTGTATTTTCATTGTTGCCCTTGTGATTCCTTACCCCCATTCCAAATCTGCCTGGACAAAGTCTGAAAACTCTTGAACTGCAAATATTTAACTGTCATTACTCAGAAATAAGTTCAAGGTTCTATCATCAGGATGTCCATTCCTTCTGATACGACTATAACTTTAGTGATATACACCATGTTGTACTCTAATGATATATACACTTAAAGAGGTTTAATAGGATAACAGCATGTTCATTCCCAATTTTGCCTACATCTGCATAAATCAATTCTCCAAGTGCTAAAATGTTCTGATTATGTCCATACTTTCTATTAGCAGAATTATGCTTCTCATTTAAATGGCACTACTTGTTGTTGCAAGTAATAAGAGATTAATTAACTTGAGAGAAGGTAAGCAGTAGAGCAGATATCAAAAGAGAATCATTAGAAGGCATGAAATTATACTAGATATATTTCACAAAGCAAATTTTACAAAGTCATTGTGACTTTTTTTATTGGTGAACATTACTGTTAGATGTGAAGATCTGAAAATATCAAAAATAACACTATATTGTTTTATTAAATATTTGATACTTTTCAGTGTCCTACATCACAATATAAGATCTAATCAATCATAATTTCCTCCCAGTTTTACCTAACAATGTAATTTAAGATGCTTCTTGAACCGTAATAACGATGAATCAAGGTAATAACTTTATTGACTATTAATTTGTATAAAAATTGTAATGGTCTCTGATCTATGACTGTTGGTCTGGTCTTTCTATCAAAAGCAGTAAATTATTATTGTGCTCAATAAAACTCTAACAAATTTAAACTTCTATATAACTCTGTATCAATGAATTTGGAACCAAATTACAACAAAAGATCCCTCATTTATGCTATTTATCTATAAGCATTTATATTTATATTTTTAATACTCTCAAAGTTTAGCAGGAGATAGCCCAGCTCTACTTTTCTGAAGGGTTTTTTTTTAGTTTTTTTAAAAATTAGAAGTTACCAAGCTACAAAACAGAGCATTATCTCCTACTACTTAATTTGAGGCAATACCTTTAGGTAACACAAAAATTCTATATGAAACTACAAAGCATTCTGAAGAACTTATGCACTTTCTGGTTTATGGATATTTTATAACTGTCCCAGTGAGACATCCATTTAATAAACAGACCAGTTCCCTCATGCTCTCTAAACCCCAAATGAGTTTGTAGCTCAAAATGACTACCTACCCCTGAATTACATATTATTAAGGATAGGTTAGAAATGCTTGTCACAAGCCTATATTAAAACTCCATTACAGAATGTCAAAGAATGCAATATAAAATGGACAGGCTCAGCTGGCAAAAAAATAATATAAAAGCAATATGTCACAAACCTTCAACAGCACAAAATGTAAAGGTTGTGGGCTAAGTGTCACAACTGGAGTGCAAAACCTCTGCTGCAGGAGTGCTCAATCCTTTAGATAAAGAACATTTAGTATTTACAGGGCAATCCTCTAAACTCTTCAGTGCAGTTTGGTTTGTTTACTATCTATGATGAATGGTGTTACCTAGTCAAATTGATCTAAGATACCATTCTGCTCATTCTATTATCTCCATATAGACACATAACTGGGCCCTAAGGCAACAGGGTTTTAAAGATAACTAACCAGTTTCTGAAATCCACACAGCAATTAAAGAACCAATGCATCTGTGGATAAGTATAATCTGTTTAGATAGTTCACTAACAACTTTGCACCTGCATTCCTAACCAGTTTCAACAGAATTATTAAAGGTAACTCTATGTAAAGCATATTGCAATAATCCATTCAAATGCAAGTAAGGTGTGTGTTACCGTTGCTAGATCTGACATGCTCTGGAAAAGAAACAGCTAGTACAGAATTTTAAACTGGGTAAGGGGATCCTGGCTATTATCATTACCCATACATTTGAACTCCAACATTATATATAGAAATATCCTCAAACTTCAAAGCTGATTCTTCAAGATAAAATTAAAAAGAGCTCAGTTCTTAACCAGGAATATTTCTGTCGCCTAAATTAATCTTCCACCCATCCACTCCATGATTGCCTTGACACTGATTCAAGGCAACTGTTAAATGTCATATGCAATTACCTACCATTCTGAAATTATTTCTAAAAAAAAATTCATGTAGATAATATTAGAATAAAGAAACAATCCTGGGGGACACAGTACACCAACAATCAAAGCATTAAGCCACATTTTCAAGTAACTGATCTGAAACTACAAAGTGGTCGAACATTTTATAATAACATTATTTTATTTTACAATGCTTCTATGCTGCTCTGAATAGCTTACATACCTAAACACAGTAACAGGATTAAAATATAAGCATCATAGAACAACCAAGCCAAATACAAAAACTCCACACCCTGCAGGAGACATGAAGAAGCCAAGTCTTAATTTACAAAACTCCAAGACAAATTGGGGCTGATTTCAGAAAAGGTGTACAGCAACTGAGAAGGCTTTACTAAGTGATCCCTGAAGATGACACACCTTAAGACTGTAGGGACAGAGAGAAACCCTTTTCTTCTTAATGGAACCATGGGATGTAGATAGCAGAGTAGAAAACGTGCTAAATGAGATATGCAGGACATGGTCCACATCACTCTGGGAATACTTGTAGTTAATGTAGGAAATATCATGGCTACTACTGTGGACAAACAGAAAAATACTCCAGGTGAAGCTGTCAGACAAAGTGTGATTTACAAGTTCAAATGAATCCCTCCAAACATACTTGTCAAATGCTTGCAACGCCTCTGTTTTGTTTTGGAAAGTTTATAGTTCTGGATGAACCTAAGGCAAGAAACCTATTGAGCCTTGAAGACATAACGTCTGGATTATATTTTACAGCCCATGGTAGGATAATTCAAAATTAATATTCTGTATCACCCACACAAGAAAAAACTACTGTGTACTTTTTCTACTCATGGACTTCAAACAACTAAGAAATTCAGTGGAGAATCAGTTCCAGATTTTTCTAAACTGTTCAGTTAATTCAGATTACTGCTAATGTAAGGTAAGGAGAAAATAAACTATTTACAGTAAAAATATATAAAAATTTCAATGTGTTTATTATTGTTAAATATATATATATTATGCTATTTTCATTTTTATTAAGAACCTTTATTTTAAAAAAATTGGACAAGTTCTTTGTTTATACTTAGTTACAGTTAGTCATTTAGACTATTTCAACATTCGGATTAGCAAAATAGTAGTTGCTTTGCTCTATGTAAAGTCACATTACTTCCTACCCATATAATCAAAGAAATGTTTGGACTTCTCCTATTTATCTAAGCTGTATTTTTGTATAAAATTAAGGGTTGTTCAAAGTTTTAAAGAGGTACTTTATTTGAAACAACATCTCTCCCTTCTCTCCCCCCCCCCCACTTTCTAAAACTGAAACACCTCTATTACTCTGCACTGTACTAAGCTCTTTTCCTGCTGATAAACTAGCGGGAAGTAACTTCAGTGCAGATGCTACTATAACTGCCAGTTAGGCCTCAAAGCAATATTAGCACCTTTCTGATGCATATCGTATTACATCCACCATGCAAAGCATACTATAAAGCATGAACAACTAGCATAGCCCTAAATAAGTAAACACACATGCATGCACACTAACACGACAATGTTTTTTTACAACTGTAGTGGACAAATCTGTTGTATTACTTTATTTTCCAAAGGAAATACTGAAAATATATAAAACTAACTAGGATGCAGCATGTAGTTCAAGCTTTCTTTTTTAAAAAAAAATCCCAACTAAAAAAAGTCATTAAAATTATAAAGGTTGCAGTAATATTGTTATAAAATAGAAGCAGAAAAAAGAAACAGGTTTTAGCGCTCCCTTAGGCTTGGAAGCCCACTGGGCATCTAAGGGCCTAGTCTTAGCCTTACATTGAAAATTTGAACAATAATTATCTATCAGTCCACATTGGACCATCATGGCAAATCATGGACGGTAATCTTCACAAAGAGACCTTTTTATTTCATGTATAAACATGATGAATAAATATATACTATGGTGGATAGATTTAAATTGCTGCTGATAATATGTATATCTATATAAATATAAAATAACATAAAAAGCACTACCTGCAAGTTCTGGTTGTCAATATGTATCTAATATAAATATGCAAATATTCAACAAACCGTTTTACTATTTATTTATTTATTCAATTTCTATAGCCATCCATATCAGTCAATCCAGATTAAAGAGCAGGATACCTTGCCAGTTAGCTATACAATCAGGAAATGGGGCCCCGGGTTAATATTGTACACTGATATTTCACATCCAATATGTCAAACCATAGTTCAACATCAGAAGCAGATAAAACCTAACCAAATTAAAATGTACGCTTCTGCTTAGTATCTAATGTGAAATGCTGATGCAAACCACAAGTTCAGATTTGAATTTTCATTTCATTTCAAAATTACATTTTATATGTAATAAAAGTTATATAATGCTATGAAATAATTTGCCCATAAAATGAGATGAGTAATAATTTATGAAAAAAATCAGAACGACAGGTCATGGTACTACAATATCTGAGTCTTGTGTGAATATAGTTTTAAAGGTTAAAATACAGCATTAAAGGTTAAAAATATTACAAAAATATGGTAAGAATGTTCTACATGAACTCAACTTTCTTATCCTACAATCCACCCAAATCCAAAGGATTCTGTAATGAATCTGTAAATGATTCAAGTCTTTATAAATTCAAATTTATACATTCTAAATGAAACTATAAATCCATTACCAATATAAATAATAGAAGCAGAAAGTTAACTTAGTATTAAGATTAAAACAGCATTGAAACAAAATCAACTTTCTGAAGAAGTGAAAGCCCTTGTTGTTCATTTTCATGACTCATTTTCATCGGACAAGCACTTTTTTAATAATCTAGAAACCACCCTTTCTGGTAAAGACCTTCAACTGCATCTTAGATCTTACACTAAAAGTGTCATTACAAAAGTTCTACTTGATTCTTAAATATAAAGGCAGTACAAAACTGCAAAGACTTGTTGCAAAAGTCACCAGGAGTCAAGACTAGAAGACACAAAATGAGAATAAGAAAGATCATTACTGTCAAGCATTAAGACAGGCAGATAGATAGATAGACAGATTTCAACAGCGGCCATGGCAGCTGATGAATTCTGGGAGCTGAAGTGAATAATGGAAATTGACAAAATTGGGTAATCTTGCATTAAACCATAATGTGACATAAAAGAGCCTAAGCAGTTACTCACTATATTAGTGTTCTTCTTCCCAACATCTACCTGACTCTTTTCATTGGTGAGCCATAAGTGAAGAGGTTAATTAGTTCAGGGATTTGTTATGCTTTTCATACAAAGAAGGAAAGAAAGGAACTTTAAAAAGGATAGCAGCATGTCTTGGACATATATCATTTTAATAAAAAGTGCATATGCAAACTGAGACTGTAAATTAATGTGACCTACATAGAATATATATTTAATAAGTTTTTTAAAAAATAAAAGTGTGGATTTAGTTATTTTTATTTTTAATAATTAAATAATTAAAATTATTTTAATAATTGTGCATATTATCGGAATGTACTGAGCATCATATAATATACAGGCATTTTACTATATGAGACCCAGCTTAAAGGTCAATTATAACCTGTTGAGATGAGGCTGATAAGAAAGAGGAGGAAGAAATAGAAGAGGATAAACCCAAAACTATGAAACCAGATTCTAACCCTAAGATCTTGACAGAATCCTATTCTGCTGATATGACATTGCAGCTATAAATGCACATACTGAAATTGGATATATAGCAATCAAATCCTTGAGGGCACTACCACTCAGCATCAATATCTATGACAACATCCTTATGAATATTCTGGGAACCAAAGCCCATTTCAACTGGATTTTTTAGCTTCTATCAAACTGAGGGTAATATAGTACTATACCCTTCACATTTTCCTAACATGCTGGGGCTGTTTGTCTCAATCCCTAAATTAATTCCTGACCATGCCTAAACCTGCTGACGTTTACTATAAATATTCTAAGATACATTTCAACATCAGATTCTTTGATTTAGGTGTTGTTGCCCACTCCAGAAGATTCTGAGTTATTTATAAAATCCAAAAGGAAATCTCACCTTGTTGTGTAACTCTGCAGGCAGAACCACCCTTTCAATGTTTTTCCACTGGCATTTTTTTTAAAAAAATGTGTATGGGACAATTCAGAAAATGAAATACTTTAAGCTATGTGTTTCCTTCCTTGCCCCTCATAGAAGGTTCTAATAATTAACAAAGGATACTAATCTTGTCACTTATATGACTGATGTATAGAAATCAACAAACCTCTTATAAAATACTATTATGTCAGGAACAGGACACAATTTATTCTTTCAATTATGCGCTTTTGACATACCAAATAAAGTTGTTTCTTAATTATTAAGATCTAATTTATTATTATAGCAGAATAAGATTGGGACAAATTAGTAGAATTCAGAGATGATAACAGTTAAAGCCATGTATAAGGATCTCTTTTTGTTTCCCTACATCTGCAAGTAGATGGACAATCATTACAAATTATTCCCTAGTAAATACTAGAGCTTTCCTTGGACAGATTTTTGTTTTGAAGGGAATAATATCAAAAGTTCAAGCTTCATTGCAGCATACTTTTATTGAGCATTCCAGGACTCTGTATTAAATTTTTCTGTATACTCTAAAATATAAACTTTGCCATTACTTGGCAAAGTGTTTTTTTAATTAGATACATGGTTGAAATTGAAGTTCAAATTCCTTAAAGAAGCACTTGACAGTAGGATTTCTGAGCACTTTGGATGCCTGCCCAAATAAGTATGTTTTGCCTATGTGGCCCAGTATATTTGACAAAAGTTACAAAGACGTTCTAAATACTTTTCATGCTTGAATGCCTCCAATTGCTAAATATGGCCAAATTCTATTTTTCTGCAGCATTCAAACACTTTAAGAAGCATGCTTCCAAAGATGGTTTTGACTAATAACTGAAATAATACTGCAATACTGTAAAGGTTTATATAAATTCAATACATTTTGAAAATGGAAAACATGCCAACCATGCATAATATTATTACTATGGAAACAGTAAGAAGAAATAATATTCTTGGTATGTATATTTGTGTGTGTTTTAATACATACAATTTAATTCCCCATTAGCTGTGAAGAAAACTTGTAACCTCAAATTTGATAACATTTCAACAACCAGAATATTGAAAGATCTTTTTATATATACATAAATCTGTAAAAACCTGGAGTTCTAAAAGAACTTGATGGGGTTTGAAAAACCGAAAGCTTTTTTTAAAAAAATAAATCACTCAAACACACAATAAAGCTTGGTCTCTTGATCAGTTTTGTGTCCATCATTGGTTTTGATATTTAAAGATTAATGGTTTATGTGGCTTCCAAAGTTTGAGAACATGTTCTATATCAGATAGAAAGGAAAATAAAGAATTACAATGGCATTATGCAAGTAACTGGAATGCTTAAACTGGTTGTTGGTCTTAATGAAATATTTACAGCAGAAATCCTTTTGGAGGAACAGCAGGCACAGCAAGAATTTTGAAAATATATAGTAATAGTAATAAAGTTGGAAGGGACCTCGGAGGTCATCTAGTCCAACTCCCTGCTCAGGCAGAAAACCCTATACCATTTCAGATAAATGGCTGTCCAGACTCTTCTTAAAAACTTCCAATGTTGGAGCATTCCCAGGTTCTGGAGGCAGGTTGTTCCACTGATTAATTGTTCTAACTGTCAGGAAATTTCTCCTTAGTTCTAGGTTGCTTCTCTCTTTGGTTAGTTTCCATCCGTTGCTTCTGGTCTTGCCTTCTGGTGCTTTGGAGAATAGCTTTACTCCCTCTTCTTTGTGGCAACCCCTGAGATATTGGAACACTGCTATCATGTCACCCCTAGTCCTTCTTTTCATTGGAGATACCCAAATTCCAGCAACCGTTCCTTATATGTTTTAGCCTTCAGCAACAATCATCTTTGTTGTTCTTCTCTGTACTCTTTCTAGAGTCTCAACATCTTTTTTTACATTGTGGTGACCAAAACTGGATGCAGTATTTCAAGTGTGGCCTTACCAAGGCATTGTAAAGTGGTATTAATACTTCACGAGATCTTGACTCTATCCCTCTGTTAATGCAGCCCAGCAATGTGTTGGCTTTTTTGGCAGCTGCAGCACACTGCTGGTTCATATTTAAGTGATTGTCCATTAGGACTCCGAGATCCCTCTCACAGTTACTACTATTGAGCAAGGTACCCCCCATACTATACCTGTACATTTGCTTTTTCTTGCCTAAATGTAGAACCTTACTTTTTTCACCATTGAATTTCATTTTGTTAGATAGCGCCTAGTGTTCAAGTCTATCAAGATCCTCCTGTAACTTAAGCCTATCTTCTGGAGTGTTGGCTATTCCTGCCAGCTTGGTGTCATCTGCCAATTTGATAAATACCCCATCTATCCCCTCATCCAAATCATTGATGAAGATATTGAAGAGCACTGGGCCCAGAACAGAGCCCTGGGGCATCCTATTACACACTTCCCTCCATGTAGATGCAGTGCCATTGAGGACCACACGCTGAGTACGGCCGGTCAGCCAGTTACGAATCCATCTGTGGTGATGCTGTCTAACCCACATTTTTATCAAGTTAGTAGGTTGTGGTCTACTTTATCAAATGCCTTACTGAAGTCCAAGTAAATTATATCCACAGCATTCCTCTGGTCCACTAACTTTGTCACCTGGTCAAAGAATGCAATAGGTTTTGCCTGGCATGATCTATTTTTGACAAACCCGTGTTGGCTTTTGGTAATGACTTTGTTTGCCTCTAGGTGTTCGCTGATTTGTTGCTTGATTATCTATATCATGAAAGGTCTGTATAAAAATACTTTTTTGGCAACAAATTGAGGCTACCCTTGCCCCAATAGATACTGTACAGAGTTATAGACAGAGATACTTTATATAGATATATCTGAGTTCCATCCCTCCCTCCCTCCCTCCCTCCCTTCGCAAGATTGCAATAGATTCTATTCATTAAATGGATATTATTTCAAGGTAAGTGTGAAAGATGTATCAACCTTAATGAGTAAATTGTAAAACAAGAAGGTACTGGGTCAAATCTCAGCCTTCAATTGTACATTTGTGTCCCATTCTATTAGGCATAGACTGCAGTGTTTTTATTCATGTTTTATTTATAATTTTAAATAATAAGAATTTGTGATTTAGAACCCAGGTCTGAGACCAATGCTTAAAACTGGAAATCTATTTAGACAGCGTACTAAGCTATTGCTTTAATAATTTTGTAGAATAAACCTCCTGAATATATCTCTCTTGAAACATTTTATTAAGATTTAAAAATTCATTTTCCTCTCAAATCTGAGCTTGTAGGTGTTACTTTTCCCATGAAAAGATAGGCGAAGGCATATCTATTGTTATACTAAAAGCTGATACTATTTATAGATGAATTATTCTGTGCTCTTAGTTGCATTTGAATGCTTCCATCAAGTGTTCATCTTTAATTCAGTATCAAACATGTACCACAATTCCTATGTAAAACAGGTGTTCTGAAAAGTTCCTCTTTAGATGAATTTCCAAATGGAATTGTTTTAAAGTACAAGCCATATCCAGATACTTGTACAGCAACCAAGAAATACATACAGGCAACTTCAATTAATTATCCAAAAAGAAAAGCAATCAGAGGTTTGGCATGAAGGACCATATTTATTCCTTTTCCTTCCCTTTTCAATTAATTAGTTAACTAGCTAATTATTTGATTTCTATACTATTTCCCATTAAAGTTTAAATTGAAAAAATCAGTGGAAAAAAATCAAGTGTATCATCAGTTTTATCTGTAGCTATTATGTACTACAATTCCTTATTTAGGTTTAGAGCAAATGTATGTGTTTTTTAAATTGAATTGATAGAGACATGCTCAAAATCTTTGCCTTAAACAAATAGTGGACGGCAGAGAAGGGAGAGTGAAATAGTACAGTGGGTGATTTTGTTTACCCGGAATTAGAACAAGAGTTTTAAACAATGTAAGCTGCCCAGAGTCAGCTTGTATATATAAGAGATGGCTGGCATAAAAATTTAATAAATAAAAATTTAATAAATAAAAATTTAATAAATAAACATTTTTGTTGTTACTTAATTCTATACTAAATCTTACTGTATTACTGTTTGACTTATTTTTTCAAAGATGTGAAAACATTACATCACCAATTTGCAACAAACATGATTACAGGGGACTCTAGGGGATCATATAAAAGGGGGTCAGAGATTGCACACTGGAAGCACAGGTAACCCATTTCATTATTTCCCATTAGGGATAGAAAACTCAGTGAATCAATTATGTTATGCTCATATCTGATTCACTTTAAGACTGTCCTCTCATGCTTTAATAACCAACCACTGTCTTGCCACTTATCTATGCTAAAACTCTTAATATCATGTTAACCTTAATGTTAAAAAGTTTTCCTTTTGAAGTTCATTTTTTTTCTACACTTAATTTAAATGAGATAGAACATTTCCCTATGAATGCTTTTCACTCCAATTTCAAGACATTATCAACATCTTAGTGTTGGCAGACATGAGATCTGTAATTTAATTCATAAAGCTACAAGTATAATAACATTTCCATTTCCCCATCATTCCATGCTCAACCTTCATTGTACATTTGTCTTTCATAGAAAATGTAAAACTTCAAGAATTGCACTCTCTTTCTTTAAATCAGGTATTTTCCATTAGTGCTCACGCTTCAGAAATGTTCCATATTTCCATCAGCTATTTCTTTAAAGATAGTATGCTCCAGGCCACTCTTCTCTTTGCAGATGTAATTTCTTAACTACTTCCATGCTAGTTCACTATTGTTGTGGGCATTCACATAAATTAACAAATGACAAAAACGTGTGCAGTGGACAGAGGAAATATTCTTATTCCCACTTAGTTTAGGGTTTATACAGGTTATACTGGAACATCTCAGGAAGAGTAAGGAAGAAGAAGATACTGAAGTCTTATAAAATAGCTCCTGAAGGCTGTGTAACACATTCAGTAAATGTTCAGTTCTTGGGAAAACACTTTTTATGATTAGCTAGGAATACGAATTATTCTTTCTACCTCTGTATGTATCAATGACTATCAATCACAAGATACAAAAAAATTGTTCTTTGCTGCCCCAAACATTTAATGAAAATTCCTAATGATAAAAGCTGTTTGACACTAGAACAGACTGTCTTGTATTTAAGCAGAAACTGGAGATCCATCTGTCGGAGAAGCTGGAATTCCATTTATCCATGAATAGAGGAAAATATACTTTACTATAAATATTTTCTTCTTTTTCCCTTTTGAATGTCCTTAATCAGTTTTAATTTAATACTAGACATCCAGTGGCCCATTGGGTCATTATTTCAGAGATATTTCTTTATCTAAATATTGAAACAGAATGATCATAGGTAGGCAAAAAAGTAGTGGGAACAAATTTTCAATTGAATTTATTTGCTTTATTCTGTTGTCACGTTTTAGCCTCCAGCCCTCTAATCATCTTTGTTGCTCTTCTCTGCACCTTTTCTAAAGTCTCAACATCCGTCTGTTATTGTGTCATTTCCTTCCTTCCTATCCTTCTCTCCCTCTTTTCATCCACCCACCCATCCATCCATCCATCCATCTTCTTTCTCTCCTTCTGTCAACTTCCTGGCAGCTAGCCCATTTATTTTTCTTGTGGGTATGTTACAGGGAGAAAAACCAACAGGAAATTGCAAGTCCAAGGCCAATAGGCAAGTAAGTGACTGCTGCCAGGTGAGGAGAAAAGAAACCAATGGATGGAGTGCAAGTCAGAAATGATATGTGAAGGTGTGTGAGAGGTGCCATGTGGGTTGAGAAGAGTATATGGCTATGCACCAGAGTTGCCACACAGTTTCAGGAGGGTGCGTAGGTGAACAGCATAGGTCAGGAAAGATGGGTGGTGTGCACCAGAGATATCTTGTGGTTTGGGGAAGGCACGCAGAGGGACAGCACAAGTTGCTGGAATATGGAGGGGGAGTGGCAAGGGTTGAGAAAGCATGATGGTTCCTTCTTCCTTCTTTCCCCTTTCCTTCCACCCCTCCTTCTTTCCCCTTTCCTTCCACCCCAGCAGACAGGTAAGTTATTGCTGCTGGGTGGGGAAGGGAGAAAGTGATTGCAAGACTGTCTGGGAAACTGTCACAGAATGTTGAAAGTGAAGATCACATGACTTCAGTAGCAGCCTACCGTATTTCCCCGAAAGCAAGCCCTACCCCCAAAATTAGCCCTAGATTGATTTTGGGGGGTGAGCCTCATATAAGCCCTACCCCCAAAATAAGCCCTAGTTTTGGGGTAAGGCGCATGCCTAAAAATCAAGCTAGGGTGGGGGGCGCCACACACCCACTTATCAGGCCTCCCATGAATCGACACCTGTCTCTCCTTGCCGGCCCACTTCTTCTGCGGCGGCCCCCGGCCTACATTTCACAAACAGAGGCTTTTCTGTAAGGCCTCTGCAGCCGAGAACCGAGCTATGGATTCAATCTGTAGCTCGGTTCTCAGCTTCAGAGGCCTTCCGGATAAGCCTCTGAGTGCAAAATGCAGGCCGGAGCTCCATTCTCAGCTGCAGAATGAAGCTGCTCTTTCGGCTGCAGAAGAAGTGGGCCAGCTGAAAAAACACCCCTCGAAAATAAGACCTGGTGCCTCTTTTGGAGGCAAAAAAAAAAAAGGCCGGGTCTTATTTTTGGGAAAACACAGTAGGAGCACAGCAGCCACAACGTTTTCAAATTTCATTCCCTTGGGGCCATGGGGGTCTGCATTTTGGATACATTCTATAAATTAGCCCATTTGAGGTTCCCATGTTTAAAAATTATTGCCCTACGATGCACCATTTTGTTCAGTTAATAGTCATGACAACAAGAGTTTTTGTAGTATAAAATACTATTTGACATATGTGAAATACATTGATTGAAAGGGTTCCTATCTTCCACCATTCAATATTAGGCTGACATTAGCTGGCTATGTTGTTTTCTGGTTTACAAGCTTCAAACTTAGGCAGAAATACCATCAATCTTTCTCAATTTGCAGTGATTATATAATTCACCTTGTCAAAAAAATTTACGATTTCAGGGATTCTTGTAGCTCCTGTTGCTTACCAACAGAAGACTACATTACTTCATGACGTAATTTTAAAGAAATGTTTCTCTTGAACTTCATCAAATAGAGCAGGGGTCCCATACCCCCAGGCCACAGAAGCAGTGGGTGAAAGCGCATGCAACTCCTTTTGTGCAAGCAATGGGCTCACGCAAATGGAGCTGAGTGTACTTGCCCGCCACTCACACCTTTCCTCTCCCTCCTCCCTGCCACCAATCCGCAAAGTCCAAAGGTTGGGCTTGAAGTCCTATTCAACTTCAGACCATACCATTTTACACTCCCTTCTCTTAGGACACAATTAAAGAAACTCCAATACCCTAATAAAAATATAATCTACAAATTAAATTACTAAACTTTCTTATACCTAACACAGACACAGACACACGGATACATTTATACAGACTGTTCAACAACATCCCCAGTAACTAAGCAGAAAAAATATATACCTTATATTTTGGGGATGAATATGTAAATGACCTAGCATGAAAAAATTAACTTGTTAAATGAAACCTGCCCCAAGCAGAGAAAATGTTCTATTCCCATTTTTCCTACTTCTTAAGATCCTTTATCTTTTCCTAATTGCTAATATTTAACACTTTTTATACTTTTTCTATTAGTGTAAGCTGATTAAATTCTTATTTCTAATTGTAATGTTGTGTTTCTATTCCTTGCTTGGCTATTTTTCAACCACTTATGTATTTAATATAGAATAGAATTTCAAATTTTGTGATGCCTTAAAAGTAGCATAAAAATAAATTGTCCTTTTTGCCAAGGATCCATTTCTAAGGATTTGTGATCTAAAGTATTAATTTATCAGAAAAAATCCTAACCATAAGAATCTCTTCTGGTATTTTATAAAATGAATTATAAGTGGATATAACTATATCTAATGCAGTTTTACTGTAGAAGTTAGCAGACCTGATTTTGTAAACTGTCTGTATAGCAGAATGCCTGGCAACTACTCCAAACTTATCAAAACCTCTTGAGGGTATATATAAATCACCCTCTTTTTAAACCAGGGTTAAGCAACAAGCAGATCAGTATCTTCTCTACATACTTTGCAGATAGCTATAGTCTAAAGGCTTTTCACCCACCCATTCACACATTTTCAAATTTAGAATACTAGATGAACAGTAAGTTAGATGCAGTTAGTGATCCACACAGCTGAATGACTGATGACTACAAGTTGTAGTTTGCACTACATATTATGGTCACTCCTATGTCGGATTTGTGAAGTGTTCAAGATAACTGACTTACTCTGAGCTATTAATTTTCTAATAGATGCCTCACTGTTACCATTAGTAAGTTTTAGATTGGTCGCTTAGTGAAACTGTAAACTAATTCTAGAAATTCCATGAGCCTAACATTTGGGTAGGTCTGTTTTAAAATCTCAAGTTGGCTTCAGTACAACTTTGTATGGCAGTTTAAGACATTAGAATATGTGACATGGTTAGCATTTAAGCATATCTGAAGTCAGAATTCATAGTAATTTTTGCCATATTTTGTTATTTTTTCCCAATATGAAAACTGTAAATTCAGTAAAAACATAACAAAATGTCAGATGATCATAGAAGGTAAGTTTTAAATTTACTCTCAAGAATTCTGTGCAATCTTCCTTCACCTGGCGTTCTTCAGTTGTATTGAGCAAACATTCCCCAAATTACAAGCCGGTATGGTTAGGTGTCGCCATATATCACTATCCTTGGAAATGGAGAGGACCGAGTCAACCACTTAATCTTGTACCCTATGGAATCATAAAGTCTTGCCTCCAAGTGGATTTCATTGGCTATTTTTTGGGTTAAGATGACCTGGATTATTTATACTAAATAAAGAACAAGAAATAATGAGGATGGCAACAATTACACTACAAGTAGTTTTCAACTTACAACCACAACTGAGCCCAAAATTTCTGTTGCTAAGTGAGACAATTTTTAAGTGATTTTTGCCCCATTTTACAAACTTTCTTGCCATAGTTGTTAAGTGAATCTGTCTTCCCCATTGATTTTGCTTGTCAGAAAGTTGCAAAATGTGATCACGGTTGTGCAACTGCCATAAATATGAGTCAGTTGCCAAGTATCTGAATTTTGATCATGTGACCATGGAGACGCTGCAATGATCGTTAAGTGTTTAAAATGGTCATAAGTCACTTTTTCAGTGCCTGTCACTAAATGAATTGTTATTGTTGAGGACTACCTGTATAAAAGTAAATTTTCTGTTTAAAGATCATTTACTCTACTATGTGGGAAAGGGAGGAGTGTATAGTATATTTACCAGGTAAGTACATAAAGCCAAGTATGTGGAAAAGCCTTCAATTTAGTTCATCTACAAACCTGACTCTTCACTGTTTTCTTAACTAAGTCTCCTAAAGCTTTTAATGGTGCATTAGTCTCTTCTTTTCCCCTGCTGAGTGTCCTCATTTCCAATTTCCTCTCAACTGACTTAATATAATTAGCAACTGTTTGATCATATTTTATACCAGTCAGTTTAAGTAATATTTTAAATTAGTCATCTGTAAATTAAAACGGTTCTTTTTCAACTTCCTTCAAGAAACATTATGTGTACCTCTGTCAAAAACTTTTACTCTATTTTGGTCTGTCATCAGAGGAACACCAAGAGAAAAGACAATAGGACTTATTTTGCTGAAGCTCACATTAAAAAAAAAAAAGGAATACAGCAAAGATGAAGTGCTTCCTTTCATCATCAAGAACAGTGCAATCATTAAACATTGCTATTAATGGGAATAATTTATTTTTCACAATGAAGTAAAGATGAACTGATAACTACAGACAGCCCCGAGTTATTTCTGACTTGCAAACAACTCATATTGTATTTACAAATTGACTGCTCATTACTAAAAATGGTGGACAGTGTTCTTTTTCCTCCTGCCGACAAACAGCTGAAGGTGTTCAATGTTTTCCTGAGTGTTATTATTAATCTTTAATGACAATCCTTTTTCTTTTTTCTATCTAAACCAACTTATTATTATTATATTGATTCATTATTATTTAAATTATAGGTTGCATAGTCAGCCAGACATTTAGACTGGATCTGGCATTTTGTCTATACATTCTGGGATAGACAAATGTCTACATGGACCTGGGATAGGCAGATGTTGTTTAATGTTAAAAGTATCATCACAAGATGTAAGCTGTTCTGAGTAAAGCTGCCTTTTGCAATTGACTGACAATTTGTCAGTGCTGATGATCTTCAGCCAGTGCTCAGATGTTTTGGAATTACGCCCAAGGAACCTGTTTTTCGCTTTCTTTTGCCACAATCATACTTTCATTTGCAGGTCTTTATATTTTGTGATTTTCTCCAATTCTTTTGTTTCTGTTATGTTCTCTCCATGTATTGCAATGTCTATTTATCCAGACTTTTTAATGGATATTATTATTATGGTTATTCACAGTCAGCCAGATGTTTGATTGAATTTGGCGATTTTAATCCATCAATAAAGTCCTTCCATTATTATTATATATAGGTAATCTTAAGATTCACCGTTTAGCATTGGTGGAAATTTAATAATTCAAATCCTAACCAAGGACCTAGGAATTATTTTGGTAGTGTCTTAAGATTATAAGCAATTCCAAGCAGAGTGGTTTATTTACTGTATTACTATGTTTCAGATGTTGTGCATTTAAAGGCATTTGTTAAATATTTTATATACATACATACGAAGGTAAAATAAATACTATATACTAAGAAAAGCATTTGGTTAACTGACACTAAATAACACTGTTCTAATTAAATACAAATTAAACTTAGGGAATTTAAACATTATAGGTTCAGGAATGGATCTTGTTCTTGATCTGGGACTGCCTATTTCAAAAGCCAAGCCATAAGCCCAGATATGCAGTTCATAAAAGCAAACAAGAGACATGAGACTTGCTATTAAAGCAGAGGTCAGCAAATACCAAGTGCAAGATACAATCACATATCCTAGACAATCTTCCCCATAAAAAAAATAATTTGAAACCCCACATAACAATTATAGTACTTGGGTGGGTCCACTGATTTCATGTTCAAGATTTTGTGCATTCTTACCTAAAATACCACCTTTCTCTAATGAATTGTCCCTCTGACCTGAATAAAGAATACATGCTGAGGGTTCTCACTTAGCAGGACATATGACACGAGAAGGCCCAAAAGCAGATGTTCTCAACAAAGGCTCCCCTCCTATGGAATAGCTTATCACCTAAGGCAAGGATGCAGACACACACTTATGGAGACGTACCCCAGAAGTCCTTTGGGATTGATTCTGGAGCTAGTGATATAAAATCTGTAAGTTCCTATATTAATATTCTTATCTATTCTTTGTATTATTATACAACTACTATTATATAGTAAAGTATCTAGAGTCTAGGTTTTGTTTTGTTTTTGTATTTATTTATTTTTTGTTTGCGAGTTGGGTGGACACAATTTATTGATGGATTGAAACACTTTTAGAGAATTGAACATGGCTGTTCATAGCACTGAGTTTTGGATGATACAAATGTTCCAAGCTCTGTCTGCCTCTTCTGGCTATGGTAATTGAATTTGTTGTGTATATAAATGCTATATTTTCCAGCTAACATATGGTTGAAAGTGATTTTAAATTATTTCCACGTGACTTTTCCAGTGATCAATACTGTATCAATGTCTTGGGTTAGTGATAACATCTGTGTGTAATCGTTATCCTGCATTCTAGACCATTTAACAAGCAGCAAACATGGAAGCTTTTGTGCATGTGTATAATTGTCATAATAACTGCAATAATGTTGAAGACAGAAAACTACAGCATTAAGGGCAGACCCAGTGATGTGCATTCTTGTCTTTCTGAAGTCCACAGTCACAAATGAAGAAAATAATCTGTTTGATGTATGATTTCTCTGTAGCTTACATGAAAATCTCATTTGCAATGAAATCACATATATGACCATTTATGTTACCTGTAGTTTATACTGAATGATAGCTCCTATGAAAAAAATTGCTGGCATCTAATTATTAACAAATAACAAGTAACAATACAACTTCTCTGAAGGCTTCAGAATTTAATTTAGTTTTATCATTTGATATAAAACATGTTTGCACCTTTAAAACACTATTCAGTGTCACACACAAATTTCTCAGTTATGTCAACACCATTGAAATTACATATTATTTTCCTTTGAATAAATGAAAACTAATTCTTTGTAGAAATAGATTGAAGATTGAGCCACGTGCTTTATATAAATGCATATATAATTTTATCTACTTTTTTTCTAGTCAAAATTAATGCAGAGTGTATTCAAAAATGCATGACATCCTCATCAAACCTTTTTAAGGTCAGCTCAACAAGGATTACTGAAGACAGTCAGGATATGTTTATAATATTTTATTTATCTTTCAGGAAAAAAATTATGGGAGTACAGTCCCAATGTTGATATTACTTTGTCAGATTTATGCTTGTCATGTGACTAATCACTTTGTTATTCCAAATAAGCTAAACAAACAATACTTTAAGTATATTTATCTTCTGGCACATGAAGCCTGAAATTCTAAACACAAAATATCTTTACTCACAATTCAGAAAATGTGTTTTAATAAGATAAAAGAGTATCTTTCTAATGTAGCACAGATGTATTTTCCTCAATAAATATGAACAAGTATAATAACATCTCATTTGCTTATTTGGATACTCTTTGGTTTTAAGACTTGTGTAGAAAATGGATCATGTTTTAGGTTTTATTTATTTAATGTGCCACTCATCTCATTGTCAAGCAACTCTGGAAGGCTTACAATATAAAAACACAATATAACAATGATAAGAACATTAAAAACTTTCAGCATTAAGAATAAAAACATTAAAATTAACTGAGAGTAGATAACATGGACTAATACAAAAACAGGGTGGAATTGGGATCATCTCCTAATCTACTAACCTAATCTGAAGTCATATCCCCAAGCCAATATTTATGCAGAAATTGTTGAAAGTTCAAAAAGGTTTACAAACTTTGAAGCACTACTTTATACTGATGACACTCAGCTGAACAGTGCCATCCTCGTGCCATGGAAATTCCGGGGCGGTGCCAGGAAGCAGTCTGGCTGTAGGAGGGGCAAAATAAACTCAACCTGTAATTCTCCACGAATGAGTAAATATTCACGAACGTTGGTCCCAGTAATTGTTCCTTAGTTCCCACTGAATTAGTTGATGCATGATTTTGTGGTTCTTCTGCATTCATTAACTGGCTGTGGCTGGGGAGGGTTTATTTCCACTTCTATAATGCCCATGTCACCGAGGCAACTCTAGGTGGCTTAAAGCTATATAAATAAAACATGATATAAATATTAAAACAATAAAAACCATATAATTCAATTAACCAAGATGAGAGGAAGGTGTGAGAGTGTGCAAAAAGGGCCATGACAGTCAATTGTCATAATTGTGGCAGTCATTAATTTTATTACATGTATATGCCATCCTCTCATAGATAAGGCAGCTCTGGGGGTCTGCAATGCACTTTTTTCCATGCTGTCATAACTTCAAACAGTTGCAAACAACATAACGGTCATTGAGCAAGAACTACCTATAATGAAAAGTCATGGATGAGACAGCAGACCTTCTCCATGGCAGCTCTCAGTTTTTGAATTCCCTACACCTCCCTACACTTTCAGAGCATATATACAAGATCACTGCCATTTTATTTCCCCAAGCCTTGAAATAGTTAAATGTTACTCCTGGGAAGAATTGATTTATATATATATGTATATATACAACTGAATTTTTCTTTAATGAAAAAGAAGAAATTTTACCCTTTCACTTCTGGACATATAAAATAGCTGAGATCTGTATCCACATACGTGCCACATCTATCAATGTCTCTGAGTTGGCAGACATTCACAAATGGCCAGCATACATGTGTGAACCCTAAAAATATATTAGGAAGCATTCACCATGAGGTCTGTAGTGAACACATAGTACAATAAGCAACGGTAACTCTAAAGCCAGATAAGAAAAAAAAGTCTTATTTGGACAATTATTGCAACACTAAGAATTGCACTGCAGCTCTAAATGTTACTTTTTTTGTATTAGAAAGAACTGCTCACACCTAATACTCATGTATGATCCTGTTCTTTGGCCATAATAAAGATTTGACTTTATTTTATCTCATGTAAACACCAAGAGTGTCTTCTCAGCACATAATGATCACAAGGGTCCTAATTTTTTCCTTATTCTATAATGTGACATTTAGATATATTTGCATGGGTTCTGCAATTCCACATACAGCGATATAAATGAGGAATATTGTTCCAGGCTTTAATAGAGCACATTCTAATGGCTTGTTGAGCATTTTAAAGGGCAGTCAGATTCCAAATCACTAGGACTTGTGCAAGGAAACAGTATTTATTTTGTCACATTATTCACTCTTTAAGAAACTAATTGTTTTAACTTAAATGGAAGGAAAATGGAAGGCAAAAACTAGTTCCTGAATATCAGTTAAAGAACAAACCCAGGAAAAATAGGGACAGAATTATGCTTTGGGAAATGTGACTGCAACAGCTTAAATATTTATCAATATTCTCTGTGAAAATATGGCAGTTTTAACAGACAATATCCAGTAACACAAATAATACACCATAGAGAACAATTGATAGTTCTCTAGAAAATAGACCAAAGTACTGTACAAAAGCTCATCTTGTAAACTGCTTACCTTTAAAATGTTACATAATTCTTTTCTTTACCGTAAAGGTCATATTTTAATCTTCAGTAGCAAATACATTAAGAGTAAGGCATAGTACTGCATCTCTAGCAATAATAAACATTTTAATGGCAAATATTTTAAAGCTTACATCTGTTACTATTCTCGTGTGTGTTTCTCCCTACTTATTTTCAGAATGACAATAATTGACAACTAAATAGCACATCTAACTGGCACTAACATAGAGTTGTGAACATCAGGAGGTGTTAAGGGCCATCCTGCAAATTACTGGGCTTCCCCATCTTCTGCACTGTCCATTACCTCTCTCTTAAAATTTGCAACTAAAGGTTGTACATAAAACAGACAGCCAAAGGTATGTTTGTACTTGCAGCCTAGGGAATGCCTGCTAATTCTTAGTCCCAAGAAGGAAGTGGTGCAGCTTTCTTTATTTAAAACTCTTTGCAGTGTTTTCTGTACAATAGTCCATCTCTTCTGGGAATCTCAAATTTCAATCCATAATCTATGACATTTCTCAGCAACCCAAAATAGTTGCTTTTCAGTCAGGCTGTTATTAATTAATGCTATTTCAGAAGATGTTTACTAAATCCTAAAACTAATGAGTAATGTGATCATTTGCACTTTTTGTGCACAGTTAAAAACTTTAAAGCACATATACTAATTGTCTAATATTTAGTATATCCATAAAGTAGTTTTAATTTGTTCCCAACTTATCTTGAAGAACTGAAGAAACATTGAGCACTTCCAAAATAAGGGGATGTTAAAGAGCTTTGTGTTTCTGATGCAACAATTTCTCCTATCCTTTCAAAGAAGGGCAGGTTTTCACATGCTATCCAAAATGTTATTAAATAAACTTTCTATAGATTAGGCCAAATCAAATGAAATTCTATCCATCTCAATAAATAGCATGTTGCAATCAATTCTTTTTCAATGAAGAACAGAATGACCAAGTTCACACATCACACAAACCTTGATGTGGTTCATTTACATCATGTGAGAACCACTAGATTTAGGACTTCACAATTGTGAAGACTCAAATAACTGTGGTCTATTCAATAAACCAGTTAAATTGTGGCTTATTATGCTATGTGAATCCAGTGTTATTTTGCTGATCTGTAAATAATGAAAATCCCTTTTAATGGTGGACATTAACATTTGTGTTAAATGTGACATTCACATTTATTTCTAAATTCCTATGAAAAAGAAAACATTGTAAGGACTAAGCTCATAAAGAAATCAACAGCCACACATCAGATACACTGACAATATAATTTTTGCTTTGTAGTATTTTCTTTTGGCAATTGAGTATTTTTTGTTACTTAGTAGCCATATATGCTACAAATAAATAAAATATTGCCAAAGCTAAATTGTACAATAGGATTTTTTAAAAAATATATCCAACTATGTTTTTAACAAGGCATGTTTAACACTTGTATGTTAAAAATACTAACCAGCATGCGCACGCGCACGCACACACACAAATACACTTTCATTTAACAGCAAACAGTGGGAAAATGGGATCTTTCAAAACTACTTTATTATAAGGTATGTTTAAATCAGGGGTGTCAAACTGCCAGCCCACGGGCCGGACGCGTCACGTGGAAGCCGCGCCCACCCCATTGCCGGCAATGACAAAACCAGCCCGATACGTTGTGCGACGTCACATGATGTCGCGAGTTTGACATGCCTGGTTTAAATGAAAACAAACATCCCAATATCATAAAAGACATGAACCATGGTTTAGAATTTATGAAAGTGAATTCTGAATTCTGATCATAAATAAAAGTCAAGAAATACTTTTCCAACATGTATAAAAAATTCAGCACTCAATAGGTAGGCCAAATATAGAGATCCTGTTACTTCTCTAGTTGTGAGTCACAGGATGCTAGGTTGATGATACAAATTAGGTAGCCAAAGGCAATATCACTGATATTAAAGATATTGATCCAAAGAAGATGGTCTTATCACATAATAATTTGTTGTGGTGAAAAGTAAATACCAACAAATGGCCTCTTTAAGATTATATATCAGCTTTCTGAATTCCTTTTCAAACAATCTGCTCAAGATACAAGATATTCAAGATCTCAAACTTAGAAAAGTAGTTTTGCATGGCAGCCCTATACTTTATACCTTTAACAATTCAAGAAGGAACTGGTTAGCTATGAATGCTTAAACAGCTGCTACATTAAAAAAATGTTTTAAGGTAATAATGGTGGTTTGCCACATTTATAATACATCACGAAGTTGAGCTTTCCCAACCTCCTTCTTTATATCAATCTTTTTCTAAGTAATTAAGATGTTCAATAGTTCTAAAGAAGCTTCCAAGGCTAACATATATAACTCAATATGCTCAACTAGAAAAGTCAAGATATTGCACAGGTCAAACATATATACAATGTCAGGCCTCTTTTCTGCATAAATTAGCCATGGATCCTAGGAATATATCTCTCCATATCCTGTATCATTTGATTTTTGCAAGGGCTAAATACAATCTGCTTTGTATTTGGAGTACATAGCACTCCAAATTTTGTCAATTTTAATTACTTTTCTTCCTACTGTATACCAAGAAGCAATGTTCAGGATCAAATGTTACAGTGTAACACTCAACCTTAATTGGTACAAATACAGCTTCTCCTCCCCCCCACGAGCACACACACACACACACACAAACACTTTTTGGACAAAGCAGTCAAGACACCTTTCTGCAAAGCTTAAACTAATGTACACTAGTTACAACTACAAAAAGTTTCTTATTTCTCTTGTTTTAAATCCAAAACCCAATTTCAAATTCTGGTTTATCAATAAATAATGGTTAGTGAATATAATTATTCCAAACCAGATCTCATTATAGTATGATATATATAAATCACAATTGGAGCCAACAGCCAGAAAACAAAAGAAAATATACAAGCTCAGAGGAAAGAAGAACAAGAAAAGAAAAAGAAGGCAGACTCACTCTTAGCAATGATTTAGCAATTGCAGAGTGTGATGTCTAGACTAGGCCAAAGTTACCTTATTAGATTTGTTTCATAAAAAACTAGGTTTTTAATTTGATATTTCTCTGGAAGCACTTAATATTTGATTGGTGCAACAAAGCAATCAGCATATATTCTACTGGATAATTAACTACTTTATTGTCTGCTGATAATTAATATACCTATCATTCATCTTTTCTTCCTTTCCCCCAGATTCTTGCTCTGTCACTTTTGACCTATCTTAATAACTGAAAGACGTCTATCTTTTTGCTATCTAAATTTAAACATTTTGCCTTTCTCCTATAGATCTACCGAATATTGGCCAGGTCTAATAAATTATTTATTATAAAAGTGCAAGAATTGTTACCAAAATAATATATAACAATATAACAAAAATAAATACTATTTACCATATATTACGTGTCTCTACAAAAAGAACCCACTGAATTCAATTAGACTTACAAATAGATTGCCACGGGTTTGCTACTTTATACTGCTTCAAAATCAGACTTGCAAATGACTTTCCATTATTTTTAAAATATCCTACACAGCAGTAGCAAGCATACTTCACGTTTTGGAAGCTGCAGCCTCTGTCTACCTTTGCTAAGTCTCCCTCAAGAGCTTTTCTCTAATCCTCTTTAGTCATGGTGGTCAATGCTACATTTTGCAACAAACTCCTTTCCAGGCCATTGAAAACTCTTTAAACAATCCATCCCTTGACACCTGTACAATCCAAATCGGACCTTTTACATAGCAACCATTAACTAATTATATTCACTTTTGCCTTGTTCTCTCTTAATACATATTCCATATTCTTAGCCACTTAACTTTTCTGTGTCTCAAAGGGTTCTCTGGATTTTGAAAATTCTGACAACTCTTCTTTGCCCATCTGGCTGACACCGTTATATATTTGGAAGCATATGTCCAGGCAGTACAGCCATTCAATATATATTATAACATGTTTATTTATCAAATATATATTCATCCCTATAATTAAAGATATTTACACATATAAACTGTCAGTATAAGACTTTTTGTTTCTATAGAGTCACAAACATTTGCAAATTATCCTTATATGTTTGTATACAATCCAAATGGAATACTCTACCTAAACATATGCATTCAAAGGGGAGGGGAACCCCTCTAACTTTTTTCCCTTGGAGTTTTGTTCATGTTAACTAAAACCAAATGCCTGTTGACAACTCACTTGAGAATTCAGAAGCTCTGGGTAAACAGCAAGTGAGCTGGCTTTTTTTTTAACCTTAATTGTGTCAGTTATCTACTTTGCAGACGCTACCATACACTGCACCACATTTAACATTCCCAGAAAAAAACCTAAATCACCACGTTTTCACCGGGGGGTTTTTTTTTTCACACATTAAGTGCATTTTTCGTAAAAGCCACACAATTATCTGCGCCTTACTCAATCAAAATACAAGCAAATTCATAACACTTGCATATAATCTAGGGCTCTCCAGAACTTGTGAACCTGGGCAAATCCCTCTGGATGCCAAATTATAGTGCTCTCCATATAAGGAAGTACAACTAAACATGTCACATGTTAATCTAAATGCGGTAGGCAATGTGTCAGCTTTTCAAAAAAAAAACACAAAAAAACAGTGGGCTCCCGCTTTACAGCACACTTTAAATATTTCTTATTTTTCCCCCAACAAGGGAAAAAAAAATAGGGAGGAATCGTGCTTCTAATTTTTGTCAGGGGAGGTAACGCTTGAGACTCGGAGGGGTGGCTGCAATATGGAGCGCTGTGATACGCGAGGCCTGTCAAAGTCAAGTGTCCTACTCCGACAGCCAAGTAGAGCGGCGTTGGTCTAAAATAAGGGACACGCAGCAACAACGCC
Organism: Protobothrops mucrosquamatus; assembly: GCF_001527695.2. Classification (NCBI taxonomy): domain Eukaryota; kingdom Metazoa; phylum Chordata; class Lepidosauria; order Squamata; family Viperidae; genus Protobothrops; species Protobothrops mucrosquamatus. The sequence continues at coordinate 492,584 of NW_015386587.1, read as the reverse complement.
AAGTTCAGGAGTAATATAAGCCCCAAACAAAGGTCAGCGAGGGAAGGGGGCCTTTTCGTACACCTGCTTAGCCTCAGCCTTTGGGCGCGAGTGTGCGTGTGCGTGTTTGTGTGTGCGTGAGCGCGTTTGTGCAGATTGCAAAACTGCACGACCCTGCAAAGCAGGGGCACCCGCTGACTCTGTCTCTCTCTCTCTCTCACTCACTCACACACACACACACACACACACACACGGCGAACCCGCGGCAAGAGAGGAAACGGCGGCTGAAAGCAGAACTGCAACTGCGACCTTCTGCCTTTCTTTTCTTTTTTTTTAAGCTCGGCGAGGGGAGCGAGAAGAAATCCTTAAAACTGTGGCGGGGACCTTGAGTCTCCACCGGCGGCGGCTCTCCAAAGCTCTCGTTTCCTCCGCTTGCCCCCCAGCCCCGGGACGTGGAGAGCCCAAGGCGGCAGATGCGGCTCCAATCTAAAGCGCAGTCCAACCGAAACGTAAAGCATTGCTTTCTCTCCCTCTCCCCCCCCCCCCGCCTTTCCCCGCCAGTCTTGATCGACAACAAGGAAAGACGTCTTACCTCTCAACATTTTTTCAGAGGCAACCATCAGATCTTGGACGGGTCCACCAAGGCATTTTGGAGGTATTCGGGGAAAGGATGACCCTCCCAAACCTTGTTTTTTTAAAAAAAACAAAAAAAAAACAAAAAAGCATAAATAAATAGAACCAAATCAAGCACTGGGGGAAAAAGGGGGGGAAGGGAGAGAAAAGGGGGGGAGATGGGACGCGCCACTCGCCTTGTCACAGCGGCATTCTCGTCGCCCTAAAACCTCCGGCAGCTGCAGTGCAAAAAGACTGTCGCCGACGGCTGTGCAGGGCGCGCTCTTATCTGAAGCGCCGAGTTTCCGCTGCTGCCTGCGCCGCCCCTCCCCCATCCAGCAAGCTCTAACCAGGAAGCAACTGGGCGTACTAACTGCAAGAATGCAAAAGGGAGGAAGGAAGGGAGGGAAATAAAAGAAAATAAAATTACACGATGTACATATTGCGCGGGAGGCTAGGCGGGGGCGCGCACGGAACCGCGCGAGCGAGCGAGCGCACACACGCGCGCGCNGGGTGGGGGGTGGGGGGTAAAAGTGAAAAAGCGAACGCGAAGCAGCCGCCGAAAGCGCGCGGGATCCCCTAAAAGGGCTAGCCTTGGTATCTCCCAAGTCGATTTGTACAACTTGTGAGGAAAAGAGGAACAGAGCGAGCGAGAGGAGAAGCAGGCACGCACGTAGGCACGCACCGCAGCCCTCTCTCCATCCCTTCCCCTGGGGGGGTCGTAGTGTAAATGCGGCATGTACAAAAGGTCTCTTTCGGCGGAGCGTCGCTGGGGAAATGATAATTGGTCTCGCTCTGTTGCTGTGAAGAGATTTTGCAAAGTGGAGGCGCCGGATGGTATCCCACCCACAGACTTTGCAGCACTAACTGTGAAACTACTTAACATTCAAGGCACCTTGTCAATTCGCTCGATCATCATCGAATGGCATCTATAGTTCGGTTCTTTTTAAATACTGCGCATTTTGGGCTACTCGTTTTAGCCCTAAGAATTTTAGGTCTCCCTGTTCTGTTGGAACCAATCCAAGGATGCCATACGGGGGAGGGGGGAGTAATAAACCAGAGATGGGTGCAGAAGAGAAGCACTGCTCCTGGATCTGAATTCTCTTACGTTCAGACAGATAGGGTTGTCATGGCTCACTAAGGTAAAATACAGTTTGATCTGGTCTCACATATTTACATTTTTCCCAGATTTGTCTCAAGTACTAAAGAAGGTTGTCAAAAAAGTAAAATGCTGCAACCGTTTTGGTCTGTAAACAGTAGGCCCCAAACCTATGTTTATTAGGTGAAATATTTTTTTTTAAAAAAACGGGAAAATATGAATCATTTGAGTCCCCACCTACAGCCTGCAGTGAAGCAGTCCAAGAACAGGGAGAGAACTCATTTATCAGAAGTTCTGTTGAGCTCCAAGTTCATCCTCCAAGAATCATGATGGTGTCCTCTCCTATTTTTCCCACACATTGCTACCCACTGAAGTGTGCACCTTATTTATATATTAGCCCAAAGCAGTCTTGCAACATTACTACATCAACATCAGATTTGAAACTATTAAATACTGTTAGCACAATGCTAGTATCAGACATGCTTAAGCTGAATGTGCATTCTTGCGAATATTAGATTTTTCATTTGCATTGGAAAGACAAGACAATTAAAATGCTGATGTGGGGTTTCATTTGTGAAAATGGCATTAGATACCCTGGGCTAGCACTTGTGCAAAAAGGTTCTTGTGCAAATCATTCAGCACTGGTAGTTAATGCCAGTGTACTGATCCTCTTTAAGTTTTGAGGCGTATAGAAAAAAAGGATGAGAGTCCATAATATGGGAAGATATCCATGCTATTGGTGCCTCTTCTGCACCAATTATATGCTGATAAATTGTGTGGAGGCATTCAAAGGTTCTCTTTCCTTTATTATGAGTAAATACTAGAAATAATTTTAAATCTCTTTTGTCTCAGATAAAGTAGTTTATTACCAATTTATTTACAGAGGAGAAATGGTTAGTTTCTACAGATAATAAAGTACTATCTTGATCCACCAGTCCATATAAAGCAATTAGCCATTTCATGCCGAAGGTTATGCTATTATCTTGCCAAAAAAAAAAGGCACTTTTGGTCAGGACAAAGAGCACCTTAGATTCAACTTCTCACCAAAAATAGGTGTCTGTAGTATCAAAGCTAACTGTTGGCAGTTTGGTTGGTACACATATATTATAATCTCTATGTGTGCTGAGTAGACACTTTGTGGATTTGTGTGTACTTGTGTAATCCCATAATAGTCATCTTAACCCAACTAGGCTCTTACCCAACTGCCAGCTAAGTCTTGCAAAAAAACAAGCAAACCCATAAATGGGGCCCTGAGGCTGCAACCGTCTTCTGCCTTACCCAGCAAATATTTGTCAATATAGCCACTGTATAATGCCTGCATTGGGTCAAAACAACATATAAGAACATTATTTTTTTTAAATGTTTCTATTTGTTGATTGCACCTTTGTTGATTGCATGACTTCCTTTTGGGGTAGATGTTTAAGCCTGATTAAAAAGTGCAGTGATAAAATATGTGGATTATGGTATATTCATAATATATATTCATATATTCAGACCATTTGTAGAGGCCATTCTTTTTGAGTAAAATATTTCAAAATCCTTGTCGCAGAACTGAAACTACAAATAATGATAATCATTCACACTATATAGGTGAAAAAGTGATAGTCTGAAGTGGAAGAATTCTGGGTAATTTCATTTAAAAATGAAAATGCATTGGAAGAAACTATAAGACAAAAATAAGATACAACTTCATGTTATAATATAATATAAACTAATAACTAAAATTTCCTTACATATTACAAACTGAGACATGTTTAACAATACTTTTATTGCAGCCCAATAAGTGGGTTATTTTACCAATAAGAGAATTGCTTAACTATGCATTTTCCTCTTTTGTTTTGTTTTGATTGTTTCTATGTGTTACCATTTTTACTTTCTTTACAAAATGACCACCCAACTGGAATCCGAACAGGCAATTACCCAAAATACTACCAGGTCATTCTTTATAATATGTGGAACTGCTTAAGGGATGTTATTGAACCAAGACAAGATTGTACATGTGGAAATCATTAACCAAGATCCATTTCTGAGGAGCTAGAAACAGACTACTGTACAGACCAATTTAATATTTTTAAAGCAGGCTTTAGTCTGTCCTAAATTTATAAGTAGGGAAATATCTATTCAATCAGAAACATCTATGAAGTGCTTTTATACTTTTGGGTGCCTGTGTAGTAACTTTCAACTATCAGTTGGTTCCCACTAATAGAGACGTGTGGTTAGAAGGGTCACAGAAGTAAGTATTTTATGTAAGAGTTCCCGTTTTGGGAACAGCTTTCCCCCTACTAAAGCAAGGATATATCCTTCCAAAGGCATGTTTTGGAAGGCTTTAAGAGACTGATTGACATTAGAGTCACATGTGGGTTATTGCCATATAAATTGTTTACATTTAAAATAACTTTTTACTGATACTACTATTACTCTTATAAACACTACTGGAGCCATTCAGAATGAAGCATTTTATCCATAACAAATAAAATTAAATTTTATGAAATGTTTGCAGTACTAATAATACTATTGATAATATGATATGCATGCTGTATTTGCATGTAGTCACAGCCTCGTCTCTCTGTATATAATAAATAAATGTCTATTTTATGGCAGAACTAGATGTGGTTTCAAAAACGAATTGCAAAAATCAGTACATACTTCTAATGTATAAGTGGTGCTTGGGGTCATTCCTCTAGGAAATCTCTCTTTCAGCACGGGAACAGCAAGTACTGTTTACAAACTAGATACAAAGAAATACAATAGGACTGAGATGTTCTTTCTGTTTGACATTAAACATAAGTATTCTGCCCTCATTGTTCCTATCTCTCAACATTTTAGTAACTAATAATATAGTAATTTGCCATCAGATTTTTAGGCTGTGTGGAAGAAGTAGCAACAGTCTAGTAGTAAGGGTTCTTGTACGGATCACAACTTTATTGGTTCATCTACTAATAATTAGTTATTGGTGATTGAACAAGCTGTTCATGATAGTCTTTGTAAATAAGCCTTTCATGTTAACTGTTTCATGAGATAAGCCATGACATGATTAAAAACCTCCAAATGTGCCTATTGGCCCAGAAAATGTGCCCAGTTGTGACCTAGCCCATTTGTTAGAAGTTCATACAGCTTTACTGTTTCGTTCTCTTTGTTCTCTTTGCAAAGCATCCTTCTTATAGGTCAAGATAGATATTTCTTTCCATCTGCTTGAACAACCTGTACCATGAATGATGCTAATGAAGCATTAGGGATAAGAAATAAAGAGAACACTGGTGAACGTTTATTTTCTCATTAAATATTTCCCACAATTTTTCAGAATAAGAAGCATTTCGCTATTGCAAATTTAAGTTCCTGTTCTTAAACAAATGAGGTTATAACCATCTTGAAAAAAGTGAAGGTCATATTTGGGAGTGAGACAAATTCTTCATAGACTACACTCAGCTAAGCAAAGGAAAGAAATAAAAACCCAATATTGTCATGAAGTTGACCTTGCATTTAATTGTGCAGGGACCAATTCCACCATCATCAAAATATTATATAAAAGGCTGTAAAAGAAATATTACTATACCAGTGATCCATGAATGAGCCATAAATTGTAAAGCTACACATACACACATACACACACATACTATCTATACCGATTGCTATAACACTATAACATTTGTGCAGCCTTCATTGCTGTAACGCTATAACGTTTGTGCAGCTAGCTTTCATCAGAGCTTCTGTGGAAGTACTGTATTAAGGAAGTTCTATTACCCAGTCAGTTTAATATAAACAATAATCTAAGGAGAACACTGAGCTGTTTTTTAAAAAAAATTGTACAGTGCTTTAAAATTCCAGCTGCCAGTTGTTTAGGATAGGAACAGGGTGCCATGGATAATACGAGAGAAGATGTGGTTTATAATTTGCTTTGTAAGTCTGAATCATAAGACTTACGTTGGGGGTATTTTTGACGTTGAATCATAATGACGTTGGGGGTATTTTTATTTAAGAGGCTACGTGATGGCAGTTATCAACAACAGTTAACTTCCACTTCCTACCAGCAAATTACCTAAACTGCACTGTTGTAATGACTTGCTACTGCAATGCAAATAACACTGCATTGAGTTATTTAAAGAGGCATCTTTGTTACTATAAGATGTATTAGTTTTATGTGCCTTGAGTTCATATGCTCAGAACCACTATAATGTGAGATATAAACTCACAAACATCTTAGCTGAGGTGTGCAGTTTAAAAGTCTAAGAGAGAGGGAAATCTCTATCTCCTGTGTGTGTGTGTGTGTGTGTGTGTGTGTAAGTAAGAGAGAAAGAGAGGAATTGAACCTATACTGCATCCACTTATTCCAGAAAAGAAATAAGCAACTTCTTTCTGTCTAATTTGAAAGGGTATCTTTTTTTTCTCCTTAACTGAAGAAATGGATATTGATGTGGAACATCCAGCAACAGCTGTAGTACCTTATGCAATGTCTACTCAGATCATTCAAAGGCTCCAAGGAGGGAGGGAGGGAAGGAAAAAGGGAGGAAGGAAGGAAGGTCTGAGAAGATGTTTGGTGCTTTTTTCATTTATATTATGAAAGTTATGAAAATTCTACATGTCAGTATGAAAAAGTAATCATCAATTCCAGTTCAGTAAGAGGCATAGCAAAGACTATGAGATTAGTAATTCTCTTCATAGGGAGGTTTTTACCACATGGGTTCTAGGGGTACAACATGCTCTGTTCAAAAGAAATTTCTGAAGATCTTCATGAAAATCTTATTATTAGCTAGAAAATGTTACCTTCATTTGTAAATCCACGGGGCTCCACTAATCAATGGTTAGAGACTTAATCCTGAATTGAGGAAGTATAATGGCAATAATCTCTTTTTCTCAAAATGAATATTTTGTCACAATCTCTCTGATGATGAAATTGTCCCGGAAGTCACAAAAATGCCAGAACTACATCTAAGGATTGGCAGATGTCTATCAACTAATGTTTGTGTTCATGATTCTAGCATCAGACAAATGCTATATAAAAATGAAAGTGACAAGAAAGTAACAACACATAAATCATTACTCACTAAAAGAAAAACTGGTGTCACTATTTAGCTTGCATCAACTCACCCCAAAATCATTGAATAATATTCCAGATTTCTGGAGAAACACTTGATGAACAGATTAGTTAAAAGTGGATTTTTAAATACTATATGGGTTCTATTATTTTTGTAAATATAGTAATTAAAGACCAAATTCTATAATAAGAATCCCATCCTAATCATTAAGCATGGAGGCGATAATATTATGGCTAGAAGTACTTTTAGGAATTCAATTACTTACTATTATTGAAAAAAACTATGAATCCTTTTTTGACTAGAGAATTCCATAGAAAAATATCTGTCCATCACCTGAAGCTGATACATGGATAGGTTATGTGGCAAGGAATAGATTTGAAACCTATGCACATGTATAGTGTTACAAAAGAACGGATGAAGGACACATTCAATATTTAGGTATGGGCAAATTAAGGCCAAAACCCATAAAACTATTACAGGATCTGAAATTAATATGTTGGTTCCTGCTAGTAAATTTTCAAATATTACTGAGTTGAAGTAATTCATATTGAGGAATGAAGCAAAATTCCTTCACAAAAATCAGACAGACCATTAATGAATTACAGGGGGAAAAATGACTTCAGTTCCTGTAGCTAAAGGTGATGCAAGCAGTTATGTCTCAATCAGGATTTTTCAAACTTGGCAACTTTAGGATTCATGAACTTCAACTCCCAGTATTCCAGCTGGGGAATTCTAGGGCTTGAAGTTCACTGCTTAAAACTACTAAGTTTGAAAAACGCTGGTCTAAATCAAAGGAACATTACTTTTTCTGCATGGGCAGGCTGCACATTTGATGACTTTATTGATGACATACAAGAAACAAATATAAGCACAAAAGTTCTATTACTTGTTCGTTCAAACTCTTTTTCTGTTATCACTACTAACTAAAAGGGAGAAATACTTTTAAGAAGGATGTCACTGCTTTAAATTCTGTTACTCAGAAAAATGGCCTTTATTCATTGCTGAACCCACCTGTTGCTTTCTCCTCAGTCAAAGATCACATAGCTTAATTCCTAGAATTCAAAAATGCATCCAAACTTTTAATCTCTTATTAAAAAGGAGGTTTCTTCACTTTATTATACCAAACTCATGAGCTTAATTCTCTTGTCAATAGCAGCCTTTTTCTCTACAATGGATAACTACATTTCCCTATGTATGAAATTTGGATTTCTCTACTTTATCTCAAGCTTTTGTTTCCAAGCATTCCATGAAGTTCTCTAATAAAATTTGGTTGAGAAAAACTTCAGATAACTCTTTAGCCAAGGATTAGTATATCTATCTGGAAGGCTCTAGTGGTGGGATTCAGCCAGTTCACACCAGTTCAGCAGAACCGGTAGCTAATTTTTTGTTGCCCAGGCCCAGAATGGACTTCCGGAAGTGGCATCCACATAGAGAACTGGTTGTTCACATATTTGAATCCCACCACTGGAAGGCCCTGGTTGGTTTTTGTGAGATACAGAATTTATTCCAGAACCCTGGGCAACAGAATGAAGGCTAAATTATTATATAAATTCTATTTTACTAAGGAAGGCATTCTGTGTTTTTAAATCATTTTTAACTACATAGTTTCTATAATGTATCAACAAATAACATTTTTAAAAACACTACAGTATTTTTCCCACTGCTCAGTTTATGTTATATAGTAATTTGCTTTACAGTAATATCTTCAGCTCTTTGTTAGTGTAAACCACTTGGAATTGTGGTCTGTGTAGAAGAGATAAACTTAATTGCTAAAGATAGTTGATTCTGTACAGAATGAACTTTTGGCTCTGCCTCTTATGTCCCTTTTTATTAAACTGTAGCGGTCTGATCTTCACAGTACCAGTCTCACCACCTCTGGCTACACTTTTAAGAATTTAAACTTTAGGAAATTCAGAATAACCTATTCAGTATAATAATCAAGACAAATTTTTTCATGCTACTTGTAGTATAGCTCCATTAAAAATTCTGAATTTGGTTTTTTTAAAACACAATTGCTTAGTTTTAAAACACTGTTTTAAAATTCTGTACCTCAGAAAAGAAAATGAAGACTTTGCACAATATATTAGCTCTGAAAGGACTATAATTGTATTGCTGTATTTTATCTATTAAAATATCTTCTGTAAGTCAAAAAGGCCAAAATGAATCTTAAGTGCTTCCTTAACATTTCTTTCTTCTCTAAAATTTGCAAACAGACTCTCAATATCACAAATTTTTCCAATTTCTCTTGAGCAATCTGTTGAAATAGAGAAGCTGCCCAAGCACAGAATTTTGTAAAAAAGAAGCAACTTTCTTGCACATATATATATATAAAAACAAGCAACCTGTTCTGTCTTAAAAAAGCATTAAGAAAAGCAATAAAAGTCTGTGATGTAATTTTTCATGCATAAACCTCCATGATACACATTTATTTCAAGGCTTCATTGTTATACAAGTGTCTCAATAAGAGATTGCTAAAATTGGTTTCCTAAACTCCTTGTTAAAATACTGCAAGTCACTGTTTTGATAAACAGATACTGTAGACAAACAGCTGAGCTTTAGGTTTGCATTGATTCATGTACTGAATTTATGCTTCAAGCAGTTAAAACAATGAACAGCTAGTTTCAAAATGTTATCGTTTTTCAAACCTTTGCCTCTCAGACTGAAAAGCTTTAATACAAGACATAAATCTATTTTCAACATAAAAGTGTGTATGGGTCTATATGTGTGTGCAGGGTGTTTGTGTGCTTTATTCTGCCTCAAACTCTTAATTTGCTGTTGAATCTACAGGGAGTAATTTGGATAATGGTTACTTAAACCCCTGTCTATAGCATTGTCTATAGGGAATTCATTATCTTTCTGCAGAGGTAAACCTTAGCAGCATAGACCTTAATACTAGTTACCAAAATAGTATTTTAAACAAGCAAAATATATCATATCTAATTTTTTAAAAATACATTGCATTTATATTCCTCCAGGTGTAATGATCTCTCTGGACAGATAGGGCTAAAAAGTAGTGACTGGTTCAGAGCCATCCCCCGAGTTCCATGATCAAGTGGAGAGTTGATCAACTAGCTTCTAGTTGAAATTCAACCTCTTAGCAAACATACTATCCTGATTCTGCATGCATTGTTTTGTTGTTACAAGTCTCCTGAGCAGTTCAATTGGATGGTCAAAATTTCTACATAGGTTAAACTGGAAAATAAGATTATTTCAGATTATTTGTCCATCTGAGCAAGTTGCAGATCTGCAATAGCCATTTTGGAGTTCTTTCTTTTTTTTTACTATCCCTTGAGATTATTCTGTCAAGGCTACCAGATGTTGATGGCACTCTGAAAAATCAACAGTGCTATTTCCTGCCCTTTTGAGGAAGGAAACACATGAACACTGGAATGCAGGCAAGCTGTAACATAGCTTTAAAAAAAAAAAAACCTTGTCACCTCCCCCCAAAAGTTTAGAAAACAAAAACCTTGAGATCTTGGCTTTGCTGATGTGTACAGCATGTCTTTTCTTACATACTTTGAACTATCTATTGTGTCTGTGTCATCCACCAATAATACTAAGTATAGTCCTTAGCCATTAAAACCATTATTGAATACTTTCACCATCAATGGATCTCAAGAATCCCCTGTAATTTAAGTTAGTTTAGGAAGATTCTAACCTCTGGGGTAACAGAGAAGAAATTTGCACTATTAACTATGTGTCACACTTTCAAATAACTGAAGATACCTATACTTTCCTACATCAATGACGAATCCTTCAAACTTTCCCAAATAGCATTAAGTGGCAAGCACTTAGCCTATCTTGGTGAAAAAAGGCTCTGGATCTGATTAGTACTTGGGTTTTGATTAATACTTAGTGCCAGGGCTGTAGGTTGGACTGGTAAATTAAAAATACCTTCTAAAAGAAGGCTATGGAAAACCTCTTAGCTAAGCAAACAACATGGATGTCTCCATGAAATCAACAGGAACAGCTCAACTGAAAGAGACTCTGCTTTTATATTGAATGTTGGGCTCCTGCCCTTCTTCATCATTGTTGTCCATATATGAGCAAAGAGCAGCATATTAATATCCTCCTGAAGAGGCATTACTCATTTGATCTTCTACTGCTCCTTATTTTTCTTAATGTTAATAAGACTAGAATAAAATGTTTTCCTTATTCGTATTCTGTCATGGGAGCAGAATTCAAAACAGTGATAAATTAGAATAACTGAACGATAGCCAGCATGTCCACATAACAGTTCTCTCCAGCAACCAACAGCTGTGAGCCAAAAGGTACTATAAGCAGACCAGCTTTTCTTAGGAGGTTACGGAAACCTCAGAAAGAACAGACAGTAAGTTTGTTGTATCTTAAAAGGGTGCTAGTTTTAAGAAAAACTGATATGAGGAAATTTTAATTTTAAACATGCATGTGTGCAAACACACACACAGAATCAGTAAAATGTTTGTTATTATTTTCAAATCTTTCAAATGTAGCAGGTGTTCAAGCAAAAGAGATGTTTGTGAATCTTATAAGGAACTTTCTTTCCTTATGCTGAAATTTTGGCTCTTCCAGAGCCTCATTTAATGAACCCAAAATATTAATTTTATCGAAGAAAGACAAGCTTCAACATTTACATACTGAGAGATAAACAATGTCTGCTGCTTCCTTTCTTACAAAAGCATGCAAGCATATAAATAGCATTGCAAAATTATAGCTATTCCTTGCTCCATAGCAGGATTTTTGCCTGAAAATAGACTTCTTCTCCTGTGAGTAATTTGATATGCACATTTGATCTGGCTCAGTTTTTGTATAAATATATATGCGCGCAGATCCTTGATTACACCTGATAGCAGTTCACATTAACAATTCTTTGATTTTTACCATTGTTTTTCAAATAACAGTCTGCCTTTTGGGGACCAAAGTGGATGAGATTGATGATTTAGGACTGGATCTCTGGAGGGATTTTATTTTAATTTGAAAGAAGTGTGGAATAAGACAGTCTTCTCCCAACCTGAAGTCCTTTGATTATGTTGAAATACATTTCCCATTATTTCCATAATAGACAGTCTGGACTATATCAGTGTGACTTAAGCTGTTATAAACACATTCTTCTAATAGGGTGTGGAGAAAAGTTTACCTGTTTCTGTACTCCATTTTCCTAACCTAAATGCCTGCCTTTTGTTTGAAGCCAGAAAACTCATACATTTTGCTATGCAAGAGAATCTCACACACAACACACAGTTGTTTAGAACACACCTCACAGAACTAAGCATTTCTACAATTTTTTGCAGGTTGGAATTTATAAATATACTGTAAATGAAAGGCTCCTATGTATTGTGGTTAAATATTAATTAGAATTGGTAATAGATAGGCAGCTACTACTGAGCAAAGCTGACTGGACAATTTTCCTTTTTTTCAATCTGTCTTGGTTGACTGTTCACACATCTTCCAAGGATCTTCCAATGAAACTCCTGATTCTGTCCACTCATCCTATCATTGTCTTCTGCTTCTTCTGTTTCCCACAATCCTGCCAGGCACACTTGTATTTTCTGCTTCATAATGCAGAAAATGTAGAAGTGTACATTTGTAAATTCATATTTATCAAAATAATAATAATCCTTGTAATATATGGCTAGAAATGCCAAATCCAGTTTAAATACTTGGCTGACCATGTGACCAGCCATAATAATAATAATTTACTAAATTTATACGCTGCTTGATTCCCAACAATTCCCAATATCCAATCCAACTATGAATTTGAATAATTGAATATTTGTACATATAATGTTCTAATGACACAAACTGGATGCTAAGATTTTACAAATAGAAAAAATTGTCCAAGCTATTCTTATTACAAAAATATTACAGTATAGTGGATATTATGCAACTGCTGGTTGGATATTTTTAAATAAAGATGGTGGTGATGATTCATTTTTTAAACTTTCTCAACTGTGTGTGGTGGAGGGGGAGGAAGTATTTCAATAGCAGAATAACACAGCCAATCTTTGTGGATGTTGGTTTCATTTTAGCAGCACGATGGGTACACCACTGAGAAATTCACTGTAAGCAATCTATTTCATACCAGGAGATGAAATCAGTATTAATGCTTTCTTAATTAATTTCAGTTTTCAGAGATTATTACATTTTATGAAATATTGAGATGGGTAATGACCTACTCTGATCAACTAGCAATTAATCCAATTAAGGAAGGAGATGTGCTGTGATCCGCTGTTAGAGAAAATCAATCTAGTGCCATTCAGGCTGGTGATGTTGATGATTGGTAATAATAGGAAATGTACTCCCATACATGTACATGTACATCTCAGGAAGCTTGTTGAGGATCTGAATTTCCTAGCTATTTATTCTTCCTATATAATAATAATAATAATAATAATAATAATAATAATAATAATAATAATAATAATAATAATAATAATAATAATAATGGACCTTGGAGGTCATTGAGTCCAACCCCCTGCTCAGGCAGGAAACCCTACACCATTTTGGACAAATGGCTGTCCAGTCTCTTCTTAAAAACTTCCAGTGTTGGAGCATTCACCACTTCTGGAGGCAAGTTGTTCCATTGGTTAATTGTTCTAACTGTCAGGAAGTTTCTCCTTAGTTCTAGGTTGCTTCTCTCCTTGATTAGTTTCCATCCGTTGCTTCTTGTCCTGCCTTCAGGTGCTTTGGGAAATAGCTTGACTCCCTCTTCTTTGTGGCAGCCCTTGAGATATTGGAACACTGCTATCATGTCCCCCCTCGTCCTTCTCTTCGTTAAACTAGACATACCCAATTCCAGCAACCGATCCTTATATGTTTTAGCCTCCAGTCCCCTAATCATCTTTGTTGCTCTTCTCTGTACTCTTTCTAGAGTCTCAACATCTTTTTTACATCGTGACCAAAACTGGATGCAGTATTCCAAGTGTGGCCTTACCAAGGCATTGTAAAGTGGTATTAATACTTCATGTGATCTTGATTCTATCCCTCTGTTAATGCAGCCCAGCACTGTGTTGGCTTTTTTGGCCGCTGCAGCACACTGCTGGCTCATATTTAAGTGATTGTCCACTAGGACTCCGAGATCCCTCTCACAGTTACTACTATTGAGCAAGGTACCCCCTATACTATATCCCATATGATCTGCAACTTAAGAACATATTACCCATAACCAAATTCAACTCCATGGAGTCAGATAAAGTATTACTAAATCCAACTTTAGACAAGAAAGAAAGTTTAATTAGTATTTGGAACGCTCATATAAGAGAATACATTAAACCTATGCATCAATTTAGGTGAAATTCATTGCCAATTTTTATTCCATACTGAATGGAAGTTCTTTTTACCAACACTGAAGTCTGAGAATTCTCACAGTACTTTTTTGAGGGGGATTTCCAGATGCAGATATGCAGAATAAGAAAGTAAGAGTGATCCATTTTGGTATGTAAATGAATTAGGTAATTTATAATTTATAATCCTCCTGTGAATTCTTGGTACTTTTTAAAACTTTTTTTCTTTAGATTTTCATAGAACACTGCTTCCTTTATATTTTATTTTGTTTTGTTGTTGTTGTGTGCCACCCAGAGTTGCTTTTGGTTAGACAGAATAGATAGATAGATAGATAGATAGATAGATAGATAGATAGATAGATAGATAGATAGATAGATAGATAGATAGATAGATAGAGCTAACAATCTATGAAAACATACAGAGAGATAAATAGACACATACTGTACATTGTGATCTTTGTTTAAATTGGTCTTTATTACCAAGCTTTCTAGTAGGAACAGATTGTACATGATCAGTGCTAATTCTAAACAATACAACGTGCATTCATTATAGTCCATAAGAACATAAAAGTCCTGCTACTCAATTGCTATGAGACATTCACAGCAGAGTACAATAGCCACTCTGTAGCTTGCATTCTCTGCAGCTTATGTTCAGAAGCACTCTATTCTCTTACAGAAAATACACAAACATGTATAGGCATTCATATTTATTTATTTATTGCATTTACATGTATATACTCAGTGCAGCACATGTAGATTTCTGAGTTAAAATATCTACATTAAACATAATCAGAAAAACATTCCTGGTGAACTGGATGAATCTAGGGAATTTGCTTGAATAAATCATAATGATTTATAATGATAAATCATGGTGTTGTGCAACCATAGCCAGTATTTTTAAAATATTGCCTGAAAAGCTCTCTCTCTCTCTCTCTCTCTCTCTCTCTCTCTCTCTCTCTCTCACACACACACACACACACACACACACACACACACACACACACACACCACTGGAGTTTACAGGAATTGGAATTTTGCCATTCCAACTTATGAAAGTGGAATTATGGCATGTAACTTGATGAACATAAAGAGAAAATTGGACATCCCTAATAGTGCGAAAACTCTTTTAACACCTGTTCTTTGTGTCTTTTAATGTATATTAGAGACAAATTTAAGCAATTACTAGGGTGTTTTTTTGTTGTTGTTTTATATAGGGAAATACTATATGCTCCCACTCTATCTCAGCAAAATTTGATGAATCCTGAATATGTTTTCCTCTAAGGGGAAACGAATCAAAGTTACTCTGGAAATTAATGCAACCTGCTTCTCAGTGGAGATATTTAACATGTTATGACCTGACCGTATTCACCCTTATGAAAGACCCCCACAGCAGAAGCTGAATTTCAAGAGAGATGGATTTCTATCGTGAAGACAGGAACCAGGACAATGGCAGAGTAATTTGCTTTCAAGCCACCATCCTGGCTTCTCAGATTATGGACAAAAATAATCCAATGATCAAATCACTTTGTTACAGAACAAGCTGTCCTGTCTTTCAACTTTTAAATCTAATTGTATATTTTGTCTTCATAACTAGTAGGCAGTGTCTGTATCAGTCCTGAAGGCAGCAGAAAAGATTATAGGATGCAGGGATAGTGTACAGATTTCTCCCCTACTACTTTGCTGTTTTAACTAAAATCCACTACCTGGTTACCAAACTAACTGCCCTACTTTGCCTTACAGTAAAGCTGAATCTTCTTAACATAGTTATTGAGTATCACAAAATCTTGAGGCATGATGACTTGCAATATGAGAAAATCCAATATAAGAAATGAATTATTTTCTTTTTCTGTTTGCCAAACAAATATTAGAAAACTAAAATGTATCTCTCTGTCTCTCTTTCTCTGCCTCTCTTATTAGTGTTCTTTAAAATAATGAGAAATAATAGTGTCTGAAAAATTAACACAGCAGAGGAATCTTAAAATATCTTTCAATTATAGTTACCATATACTGGCTAGAAATACTGAGCATAGGTGTTCAGAACTTTTGTATATATGCTTCCAATTTGTTGTAATATTACCTTTTGAACTTTTTTTTAAAAAATAATCATTTTGCTGTGTTTTATGTTGTAATGTTTTGTGGATGAAAACTTTGTTTTAATAAAAACAGGAAAAACAAGCAAAGTGATAAACAAAAAATAGTGAAATTATAGAATACTCTTCTAATGTTTGGTACAGGATTATAGTAAGTGTATCCTAAATAATACATTTTTTTAAATTTTAGGGTTTAAATAAAATTGGTTATGTTTGCCAGTTTGGCTGAAGAATTGGTTTGTAGTATATATATTTTTTTGGGGGTGGAATCTTTTCTGGAGGAAAACTTTACTGAAATGCAATAATATAATTTCATAAATGTAGTGGCTGGAGAAAAACAAAGGATTGGAGAAGCACATAAAATTAAGTTAAGCTTAGCCCCTTGTCCCTTCCTCCAAGTCCTGAACAGAAATCAGAAATCACATAGTATCCTAACAGCAATTAACATATCCATGCTTTTTATTCTCTATTTTTTCTTTATTTTAACTATCTTAATCTACCCCATAACTGCTGCATTTAAATTTTAACTCAGGACCTAATATGCACCTCTTTTTTTCAGAACAATACCGGGATGATTTTGTACTGCAACACCATGTCTTGCTCTCTCTTATTTTTATTGTGTTTCTTGTCTAATCTAGAGGTCCTGAGAACTTAAAAATTTGTTCGCAACTTGGCAACATTTTACTTTGATGAAAAGCAAAGTCTTTTAACATATTTTAAAGGGAAAATATATTGTAACAGATCAGCTTACAATGTTTCCACCTCCTTTTTTCCTCTCTAGGCACTATTTGGTGAGTTTTCATTTTATTCTTACAAGTGGAAATGTCTTTAAAGAATATAACCTTGCTTTGAAAATATGTCAAGAGATGCATGCATCAAGTTGTAACATTTCTTTTTGTTTTTATTTTTCATTTTCAGTTTTTATATCTATCTACATGGATTTAAAGAAGCAGAACACAAAGAATTGATGCCTTTGAACTTGGGTGTTAGAGAAGACTCCTGAGAATATCTTGAAAAGCCAAGAAAACAAACAGATGGATCATCCAGCAAATCAGCTCAGAGTTCTCACTTGAGACACAGGCTCAAATTATCCTATTTTGGACATACAGGCTCTAATGCTGGGAATGGTGAAAGGAAAATAAGAAGAGGATGACCAGCAGCAAGGTGACCAGACTCAGTTTCAGTGGCAGTGAGTGCACCATTGAGAGACATGAAAGAATAAGTTAGGAATAGATCATCATAAAGATCTATATATAAGGTCACTAGGAGTCAAAAATAACTTGATGGCACATCATCAGTCACCTTCCTACATTTCTATTGTGTTGTTCCTTTCTGGGTTGTGCAATCAAAAAAGGGAAAGTCGTAAGCAAAATAAATGAAAATTAAAAGAAGGAGAAGATGAAATCTAATTAAATATTGTTCCCATTAAAACCACCGTATCTTTCTGTCTCCCCAAATCACCCTTGTTTCCAACAGGCTTGGAATCTATATGCTGTCTTTTGTTCTTGAAGCTTCTCTTTTTGAGTAGCTCATCATCAGTGCCCTCCAACCACAACTGATCTTTTCCTTCCTCTTGACACATTTTTTTCTTCATGTATTTGTTTTCTAACTAAATCTTTATTTATACTCCACATAGAGAGAATCAATGCATTTCTTTTATTTTGGTTACAGATGTCATATTGAAGTCACATTTATTCATCACCTCCTCATTTTTCTTCCCATTTTTTTCTTGTCCTGCCACAAAAATGACTTAAATTACTAATTTTCCATTTCTTTTCTTAGCTTCTTCTAACTTACCCATCTCTCATTTCCATATAACTGAGTAGGTAGGTGTATAACACTTATACATAGATATTTTTAGTTCTTTAAATATATTTTCTTTATATCCGATTGCATACTACCCACTACCTCTTTACAAGTATTCATATGTCTTAAAATACCTTTATTAATTCCTTCCATCTTTAGTAAACATTCAACTGTGGTACACAAATCACATAATTTCCTTTCCTTTCCACCATTATGTGTAACTTTCAATAATAATTCACTCTCAGACACTACTATATTAGTCCATCAGATATTATTCTTCTGATCAATATTCATTGCATCATACAATCTAACTAACTTTTGCTGCAATCCTTTAGGTTGGCAGCCAATAACACAGCTTTATCTGCAAACAGACATTCACATCACTATAGCTATATTTCACTATTGTATCACTAAAAACATTCCTTATACATTTATTCATACATACATTAAAAAATCAAGCAGATGTCACACGTCCTTGTCTTACCTTTGGCTCAATGTTGAACCATTTATTAAGCTTTCAGTATAATCTTCTACATGCCTGGCTTTCATCATATGCTTCTCTTATCACATTTAGAAAACAACCTTTAGCTTCATTTTTGTGCAGAACAATAACTGGAGCCTTTTCACTTTAACATATTTTCAGTCAATAGACTGGGAATAAACTTTATTGGATTCAAGGAATTGCAAAACACTGGCCTTACATCCACTGCCCAGGTTAAAACAGTACTGCACTTTATAAATGTTGCTCAGTGCCACTTCCATTCTTCTAATCAGAATTCTGCTGAACATTTCCCCAACTTGGTTTCTTTTCATTTGTGTTAGGGGAACAATAATACCATTTTTTCTATCATTAGCATGGATCCAACCAGCATATAGGTTAAACAAGCCATGCGATCAATGCATAAGCAGACTAGAATTGTATTTTAATGTTACTCACCAGTTGCATCATCTAAACCTGCAACCTTTACCATTTTTCAAAAACAGTATTTTTGACTTATTATTACTAGCTTTAAAATATTCATTTCAGCTCCACTATTTCACATATCATCCCCATACAAATCTATAAAATACCCCTTCAGCATTTTCTTATTTTCATTTTATCCCAAATCATTTAATTATTACTTTCATTCACTCCCTGGAGACTCTTTCCTTAATTCCTTTCACTTTATTCTCTTTCAAAACAGTTTTTAATAATTTCCATCATTTATAAACAAACCATATCACAAGCTCTGTGATTTCTATGATTCATTTAATCTTAAGCCATTCCTTGTTCTCTTTGACTAAATTCTGGACAGCTATCTGTATTATTCTATATATCTTACTCAATATCTTTCTCTCATCTTCATTCTACAGGAACCATTTTCATGCATTCTCATCCCCAACACTTTTCACTTCATACTTTTGTATTTTTTCCATTGGTGCAATATTACATTTATGTGGAATTTTCTAACACAAATTTGATTTTGTTCAAAACAGCATCCATAACTTCTTTCCTTATCTCCACTTATTATTTTTGTTGAGATATTAATTTATGAATACATTTTCATATAGAAATCACACTTTCTCTTGTCTGCTTTCATTCTTGTTTCTTTCATTTATTTTCTTCCATATTTATTTTGGGTTGGTGGCAAGCTGCATTCTTTTTATTGTTGTTATTACTTTATTTTATTTAGAAAACAACTCAAGCCATAGATATAGAGTGAGGGACATATGACTTGGAAATAGATAATAAAACATACAGTAAAAACAATAGCAGTAAAAGACAACGGTTAAAGTTTTAAAGCATCACAATGGAATTAACCAACTTATTAAAAAGTTCTAAGAACAAATCAAGACTCCAATAATATTTTTTGTATATATAAGGGTAAACCAAAAGAAGGATTTGGCCTGTTGTTTTGCAAAAAGGGCAGCTCTTTTCAAATTGAATCAAATATAACTTTTCTAATATATCCCAACACCTATCTTTTATATGTATTTTTTTCCATAAAACAATCTTACATAATTTTTCATAGCAGAGTTCTAAGATTCCTTCTTGGCACTGAAAAAATATATATGAATGAAAGCATTAATGTCATGATTTTCTTTACACCTACTTTTTTATGAATTTCTCCCCCCTTCCTCCCCTCGCTCTTTAAGGTTATGATGGTAGTGGCTCAGTGGTTAGAATGCAGTATTGCAGACTAACTCACTGCTTACTCCAGGAATTCAATTTTGAGCAGCTGAAGGTTGACTGCCTTCCATCCTTCTGAGGTCGGTAAAACAAGGCCCAACATGTTGGGGGCAATATGCTGGGGACAATATGCTGACTCTATAAACCACTTAGAGAGGACTCTAAAACACTGTGAAGTGGTGTATCATTCTAAGTGCTATTGCTATTTTCTTTACACCTACTTTTTTTCTAAAAAAATTTTTTTCCTGCTCTTTTCTAAATATCTTTGCATAAAGAAACGGGTTCTTAATGATTTCCCTGGTGTTCTGTTCTCTTTGAGATTCAGAGAATAGAGATTACAACTATTTAGTACACAGTTTTCAAATGGAAAGTAGTATTACATTTTCTCTTTCCTTCACATTCATTTCCAAAAGTTAATCACCTTTGGGAATGCTACACATGTTGGTCCTCTTATATTTATATAATATCATTTACTAGGAAAATCATGGACATTGTGCATAGCATGTTTACTCCTAAATCCTTTGTGCTAACATTTAAATTGTTACTTTAAGTCTTCCTAGGAATAAAAGAATTTAGGAAAAATGGGTGTCCCAATTTAAATAAAGGCATAAGAATGAAAAAAAAAATTGAATGGGTATGAAGGCTGATAGGGCTTGCCCAACTTTGGCTGATTTCGAACAAAAGGTCAATAATTCTGATTGTAAATTCTGACTCATACCTGAATGTCCAAAATTTTGAATGTTCCAAAATTTTGAGATAATGCTTTTTTATTCTTCAAAAACCTCTGTAATTCATACCATATTTGTTTAATACTTCTAATGTTAAGACCTTTTATGCCATCCAATCCCAAGATTCTGGGTAGTTTATAAAAAACAATATAAAACAGTTTAAAAGGACATTTTGAGTGCCTTAATGCAATTAAATACGAGTTTACTGTAAAATTGCATGATGTCCACTGGGTATATTTGGCTACCTTAATTTGATTTTAAAAGGAAGATTTTCCACTTCTTCTTGAATGGCAAAGAACTTCAAATACATTTAACATTTAAAAAAAGACACAGGTGCCATATGACACCCTCCAGTTCAGGGGTTCCCAACCCATGGTCCGTGTACCGGTTCTGGGCCATGACATGCCAGCAATCGGTCCGCACAAACAAGCAAAGCCCCATCCACGAGATGCAGGCAGCGCACAAAACCACGCCCCCTCCGGTCCATGGAAAACCTCTCTCCACGGAACGGTCCCTGGTGCCCAAAAGGTTGGGGACCTCTGCTCTAGTTGAAAGCAACCCCCTAGTTATAATGTGAATATTTACCCCCTTTTTGCCAGAACTATAGTGGCCCTACCACAACCATTAACAGCTCAGCAAAGTTTTACAGAACTAGTTTGGGGCTGAATTAGACATAGAATAGAAATTTATTCTTAATTCTCCTGCTTTGCTTCATAGTTCAGATCCGTAATGAGAACAAGTTTGCTTGTTCAACCCTTCCTATTCCCCTTCAATTTGATCTAAGTTAGAGCTATCCCAAAGTCAGCCTAAAGCACCATTTTAGGAGATAGCCGAGGAATTTTGAAGGAAGCATGGCATGCTTGTTTTGCCATGATTAGCAAAATGTCTTTAGCTAATTCTTCATATCCCCACATGAATTGTTGTTGGCATCATTGTTGGCATCCTGCAGGGTAGCAGGGGATGGCACCTACATTAGAGACTGAGGCACCATCCTCTAGCAGCTACTGATGAGGTTCCCAGAAATGCCATAAGTGTCTGCATTAGGAGAACTACCTAATAAATTTCACTATTTTGCTACTCTCAGTTGGAGGAGAGAAGATGTTATTTTTGGCCACCTTTGAGGTACGGTTGAATTATTTATCCAACCACATGCAGTATTGTGTGTAGAAAAGGGCAGGCACAAAAGATCTTCAGCTGAGCTGGTAAGGAAGTCACAATTTGACAAAGGATTAGCTGCTACTTTTTTATATATGAAGTGAAGGTAAATATTTCTTCTTAAAGGAAAGTTGAAAAGGCCAAACTACAAGCAGTTGTGTGTACATTCTTTCCTATTTCCTTAAACAACAGAAAAAAGGGGACTGTCTCATGAAAGGAAGGAGTTAACATTTTCCACACAGTTATGAGAAAAATCACAAACACAGTCATTTGCTATTGTTTTAATAGCAACTTCCCTTCTAAATAGCAGTTTGGGAGAAATTTTTAAATGTAGCGAGAAGGAAAGGAAGTTTATTCTCTCTTCCTATGTACTGAAGGCCTAACCTCAATTAACCAACGATTACTATTATAAAAAGAAAGTACTATACATGTTAAATGCAAATAGTTAATATATTAATTCACTTAGGTCTGAATTGTTTTAAAAAGATAAAAATATTTTACCAGAAAAAATTCTTGCAGAAGTTCTGAATAATGTTTAGATAGCTCATTGGAAGAAAAAGAGTGATTCTTGGACTACTATATCTGGGCTGGGAAAATCTGGATAATCATCAGATGTCAGTAAAAAGACAGAGACAATTCTTTGCAATCATAGAGTGGTTATTTGGAATCTCTGAATCCTGATACAATCACCTGAAGAGAGACAGAAGTTTACCTATGCCAGTGGTGGCGATCCTATGGCACGGGTGCCAGAGGCGGCACTCAGAGCCCTCTCTGTGGGCACGTGCGTCGTCACCCCAGTCCTAGGCCTTCAGCTGGGTTTTATAAAACCTTTTCGCTTTAGGCCTCAGCCGCCGTGTGCAAAAAAAAAAAAGGTTCAATCAATCAGTCAATTTCAACTTCTTGCAGGAAAAAAAAAGATCTTGCAAAGTTGGAATTGCCCACCCAATGGGCCACACACACACCTGGCACTTGACGATGCATAAGTGGGTTTTGGGTTGCAGTTTGGGCACTCAGTCTCTAAAAGGTTCGCCATCACTGACCTATGCCATATTAGCAAGTATACGTAACCTAGGGAGGAGCAAATTTAAGATACAAGGCATTTGGGACAGTGCCCTCCCTCAAAAAAATATGTGTACAACAATATTAAAGGATTTAATACTTTTTTTATCTGTTCAAATCCTGCTGAATATCACTCCTTCAAGCTAGTCTTACCTGAGAATAGGACACTTGATACAATCTCAGGGCTCTATCCATCTGGATAAACTATAAATTTTAACTTTTATTTTAATTGACTCAAAATATCAGAATGATATGATCACATAGAATGCATTTGGAGATTCAGACATGTTTATCTAGTCTCCAAAGAATTCATTCATATCAATTAAGGACTTCTTATTTGACTAAGTATCTGGGATGATCATTCATATGCACACATGTGCACACACATGCACACACAAGCATGCATATCCACATCCATATACATCCATATACATTCACACATACATGCAAATGTACATACATTTAGCTGCTTTCATCATTTCTGCTGCTTCTTTGTTGCATCTGACTTATACATCATCTCAACAAAAGGCAGAAAACTGACTTTATGTTCATGACACATAACATTACTTATAGCCCTTTTGCTGACATCTGTGGCTTTAAGATCCTCTTTCTAAACATTTGGGGGATTATTACATATCTATTCCACAAATCTTTCTGCTTTCCTTCTCCAGCATATGTAGATTTTACATCACCTTTCAGATGATGTTATGACCAAAAGAATTATTCTCAACATACTTCATGTGCATCCTGCTGTGAAAAAGGAAAGTCAGCATTTATTTGTTTCGGGCATAAGAGAAAAGTCTTAATTGCTACAGTAATTGGTAAATGGTAAAGGCAATCTGTATTGTCTGTACTATATTTGTGTTTGTATGCATTAGTGGGAACACCGGGTCAACCAAACATCCACCGTGCTCAAATCTGCATCCTGAAAAATGGGTAGCTTCCAATGATGGCGGTAGAAGGCCAGCCATAGGAAGGAGTTGCATCTTAACTCTTCTACAATACCAGCATTAACTTCCATCAAATCTATTACAGGCAAAAGGTAGTTCATACAAATTTACCTTCATGTATAGATACTGGCAGCCTTTCAAACAATTTAGTGCAGCAGTAACAAGTACTTCCTCTTCACAGACCAATTTGAAGGATGCTTTGAATGGCTTCACTTTTAAGTCTTTGTTTTTTTTTCTCCTTTTCAGAGAGACGGCAGTTGAGTTTTGGGGGAAAGCAGCAGAAAAGGTCAAAACAATTCTCTTTCCTAAACCTGTGGCTTTACAAATGTGAAATTAGCTGTTTTCAGAAACATAATTTAGTAGGAACCAAGCAAAATAACTGTGGATTGCATTTTTTAAAACAAAACTAGAAGATATTTTTATTCACATTCTTTAAAAAAAATAGAAGCTATTTTTGTATTTCACACCATACTTCTAAATATATAACTTAATATGCATAATTTCAAAGATGAAAATTATTCCACAATGATTGTTTTTTTTGTCTTAAACCAGGACTGTTTAACCTTGGCAGCTCTAAGATCTGTAAACTTCAACTCCAGCTATGCGGACTGGGGAATTCTGGGAGTTGAAGTCCACAATTCTTAAAGGAGCTAAGGTTGGAAACTCCACCTTAGACCTAACCAATTCAAGATGTTTATTATGTGACCTAATTGCTAATCTGACCACTGACATCTGTCCTACATTTTATACCAACCAACTGACAAGAGCGTCAGAAGTTCTTGGAAAAGCTGTATTTTCCCCTTCCCCCGCTTTGTTCTGCGGCCCTTCCTTCCTCTTCATGTGTCAGCAACTGATAAACTCTTGCAAAACTGAAACTGCTACTAACTACAAGCTAATTCTCACTGCAGAACAGGTGCAAGGCTTGGCAGTTTCCGCAACCTGATATTTTACAGATATTGAACTCTTTTACAGCCAACAAAGGCAGAAAGTGGAGAGAGAAACTGAGCCAACATGGACCACTGAGAAACAAGACTAGATATTAGGATGCTCAGGGAAGTATAAATTTGCAGAACTGTGAACAGAAAACGAAAGACACAAACTGAATGTGGCAATCTTTCCCCCTCAACCCCTCCCCTCACAAATCAACCCTTTCAGGGACTAATTGTGTGCATCAGCTACAAAATGAAGATTGACAGTTAGTATGAAAAACGGAAAAAGGGGTGGGGTGGGCAACAAGTGTTGTTTGCCATGTTTCACTTGTTGCAGATTATGCTACTATAGGAAAGAAGATTGCTGGCTAAAATACTAAAAAGGAGACTTCCTTTCTAATTGTAATCTACAATTTCCTACTTGTAGATTTGTAATGCTTGCCTTATTTGTATGCTGGTTACCATGACAAGAGTTTGTTTTCTGAGCATGTGCATGGCGAGACTAACCAGCAGCTATAGCATCCCATAATTTCTAGTAACTATTAGTTTTACTTGTCTTTTCAACAAAACACAGAATTTAAAAGACATACTGCATATTATTTTTAATATAGTTGCTGGCAGGCTAAGAAGGTGTCATCTAAGCCATGCTGAGCATCTTGGGGGAGAAAGCCCCGCAGTTATGTGTCTCTCCCAAACTATTTTTGGAAACGTGCAACAATTGCCCAAGATCATTGAAATCCATAGCATACATTCCTGTTGTTTCCTAATGTATATCTGAAAAATGAATTCGATAAGCAAAGCAGACATACTTCAAATATCACCCAGTCCCAGTCTCTTGAAAGTAATAATGCAAAACAATTTTAGAAAAATTTCACCCATTTGTGTGATGTTACTAAGACCTCTGTAGTTCCCAGAATGCATATCAAGAAAAGCCATGACATCATTGTACAAATTATGACATGAATAAATACATTTGCTTAAGCTTAATTACATAATTTGTGTAATTTGCATGATGATGTTATGTTGCACTTATAACTTTATTTCTGTGTCCATTTCTATGAATCCCCAGCTGCTGAAAATATGAAGCAGCAGTCATTGGTTGCAAAACATTTGCCCATCAGTACTGCAAATGCATACATATTGTAGAAGTTCAATTGAAGTCAAAGCGTTTTTCTTAACAAACTTTGGGACAGTCACTCTTTCTCAGTCCAACCCACCTCACAGGGTTACTGTTATGGGCAAAGAAAAGAGGATGACAAAAAAAAACCCAGTATGTTTGCTGTCTTGAGTTACTTATAAAGTAATAAAAAATCTAGTAAATAAAATTTTGTTCAACTTCTGACACTTCTGTTCATAGTATGAAGAAAGTAAGCATATCAAGGCCAGCAATGAGAAATGTACTTTAGCAACACATTATAATTGTAATGTAATTTGCATAGTATGTTCTGAAATTTATGCATAACAACAAATCCGTCTCTGATGGGCCATTTTCACATTTTTTTATCTCTACACTATACTATATCTCTGTGTCAGAAGCATTTTGGTGCTATGGTGAAAGGATTAGACAGTGATATTATCATTGCCTGGGGACATTCTTTTATCACTATTTATAAACACTATCACTGTTTCTTGAAATGTGATTGTTTGTATGATTTCAGAGTCAAACATTTAAACCAAGGTTTTGACAAAAGTAACAGAAGTAACAAAAGGGTTAAATTGATCCCTCCCTATGAATGTGCACTGCAAAAGAGTAATTTTAATTTCTTTCAGCAACCAACATCTGGCATAGACCTGCATCCAAATGACTAAATTTAGATGCTTAGTCATGCAAGCTATGATGATAAAGAAAATATAAATTAACTCATAATCCATCTCAAGTTTTAATTATAAAAGAAATTGAGTGACATATCTAGAATGGTTACAGCTTTTAGAATTAATTACCAATTTGGTTCTGCTGACCAACAAATATTACTGCAGCATCCTTGGGAAGAGCTACTGCAAAGATTAAGAATCACCAAAGAAATGTGTATCATCAACTGATCTGTGTGGAAAGCATTTGAATGAACTTGCCTATAGGAAAGTGGCAAGAATATGGCAAGGTTTTCACTGCAGACTTTGATCATTAAAAAAAAACCCAGAAAGAATATATTTTATAGCAGCCTCTGGTCTCTCAAACTGCAGCATGAGTTGGCATGGAAGCAGACTCTCTGGTGTCAAAATGCTGGCAGAAATTCTGCAACCTCCTGGCACCTAATGTGTTGTTCTTTAGTCAATGCTAAAGGCAAAAATGCAAACTAATTATTGAAAGTCTACAAAGCCTATTACAAAGGTTTCCTAGAAGTGATATTGCCATCAAGTGATCTGTTCAATAATCTCCTGCCAAAAAAAACCTGCTTTCCATTTTAGCTGTATTAACAGGTCATATTTCAAGGTTGTAGCCTACCTCATTAGCAGCTGTACCCAAATATAGGTCTGTCCAGCCTTGTGCGCAATAGTGAGACAGCTTAGTGCACACAAAATTCCTGTCTATAGAGTTATCAGAGAATTAGAATTTTAAACCTTCTCTTCAGGTTTTCTTATTCAAATTCATTACACCAGATCCCATTTGTAGTGATAACATGACATAGGCAGAAATTCTGCAAACTCCTAGCAGAAAACTTAATGTTTCCTTAATCAAAGCTGAAGTCAGAAATGCTGACTATTTATTAAAGGATTACAGATACCTACCAAGAGAGTTGGCTATCTCTGGGTTTGCTGGAAATCTGCCAAAGATGTACAAACTTGACTTTACAAAGGGTCTCCATTCTCACAGACCTTTGATCAAGCCTCATATGTGAAATATTTTGGTCAATTGCTACTTTGTCATCTGATCATTGGATGTGAAGGAGTGAGATATATGTCACCCCATTGATCACCAGGGTTGATCAGCTGATTTGGATGGCTAGTTGGTTGTCCCCTTTTTCCCTCACTGCTCCATGTACATCTTTCCCAAAGCTGCATGCAGGGTGGAAGAGAATAAGCAGAATAACAGAACTGGAAGGGACCTTGGAGTTTTTCTAGTCCAACCCCCTGTTCAATCAGGAGACCCTATTCTATTTCAGATCAATGTCTGTCCAATCTTTTCTTAAAAATCTTCAGTGATTGACAATCCCAGACAGAAGGAGTGTACCCTGTCTATGGTATACAATTGCTGCAACTCTCCCACTAGAATTTTCATCTAGTCATCTGTTTACCTTGCTGTCAATTAAGAAGCTAATTAAGAAGTCAATTGCAATTTCATTTTAAAAACCTAAGTCTAGCAAGCTAGTTAGCTCAGATCTAAGCCTTGGCTCCAAGACTGCCAGTAGCAGTTTAAATAAGTCCAATAATCCTAAATGAAATCTAGACAAGTTGTACATATAGAGTAGTTGCCCTGTATATTTATGCGTTTTGGGATTTTCATTTTAGACGCATTAAAGGGTCACTTTGCTGACACAGCTCCCTTGCAAATCCAGAAGAAATATTGTCAGTGGTTGAAGGTATGCATACGAATTTGAAAGCCTAAGTAGCTATGCTGAACATTCCAGAGGACACATGTGGCTCAGTGATTCAGAGAGGGCCACTTTGTTCATACAAACACGCTTTATGAAGCAGTGCTTCAAGTGCTTTACTTAGGCCTACATCCATGAAGATCCCCGAATTGTCTGGATATTGCAAGAAGCTGAAAAATAGTATAGAAGCATGCAATATATAGAAAAAGTGCATCTGTGGGTAACAGAGCTAACGTCTCCTTGAAGTCAGACTTGTCTCTCCACATTTACTTAGTTCTCTTGGCAAGAAGATTTACCACTGCTTTGTTCTGCATTGGTTTTGACCACCCAGTTCAGCCTACAATCGTAGTCATTCTTGGTGGTCTTTCATAAAAATTGTTATCTTGGTCTTAAGTTATTTTACCTTTCAAGATCAACCAAGGTCAGCAATTAACTATTCTTTCATTTTCAAAAAGATGAATTGCACAATGACATAAACATTTGGTTGACTACAGTTGCAATTAAATACACGAAAACTTTATGGATAGATGTAGATGTAAATTTAGACACCAACATACTGTAGACATATAGATATGAAGATAAAAACTATTACAAACTAATATAAAGTATGGAAGAAAAAAGAAAAAGAAAGAAAAGAGAAAGCAAAATGTGCATTTTTTAAAAAAAGGTTAAAAAAATAGAAAAGAAAAAAGACACAAAGAAGTAACTTCCAATATTAGTCACACAGCAAAAAGTCTATCAGGGGTTTCCAGTCACTAATCAATATAGTGTCTTTAATCAAAAAAATGTATCCATCTCTGCAAGATCTGTCCATTTCACCAATCATTCTTCCAAAGTGTGTAGTGTCAAAACTTTCCATCTCTGTGCATATAATAATCCTACTATATATTGATATAATCTTTCGTAGTTTTTTTCTAACCATTCATCTATTTGTCCTAAAAAGAGAGGTTCTGACTTCAAATGAATAGCAATCTTTAAAATTATATGTATCAAAGTATGTATTTGAATACCCTTTTTAAAGATTTTTTTACATGTCCACTTAAAAAGATATAATGTCCATTCGTGTTGTTTACATTTCCAACATACATTTGAAGTGCCTTTATATATTCTAGATAGTTTTTCTGTTGTCATATACCAAAATACATCATTTTATAAAAATTCTCTTTAAATTCTTAACTATATATTTTCCCATTGGTCCATCTGTATGTTATAACCAAAATTCTTAGTACTAGGAGCCGGATGCAGATGATTAGCGGCTGCATATAAGTGACTCTCAACAATGGCTTGCACATCCTGATGATGTCAAGAGCTCTTGACGAAAGCTTGGTTTAGTAAATAATTTTTTATATGTTTTACTCTCTTGGTGATCAACTGCTTATTGCTTTTTTGAAATATATATATATATATATATGTAGGTCTTTAGTTATTCGGGTTTTCTCCTGCATAGAATTAAAAGTACCTTGGCGACGTTTCGACGAAGTCACATTCGTCATCTTCAGGCTGGTGTCTTCAGCTTCGTGCTTCTAAGAGTGGTGTGTGATCGCAGCTGTTTCTTCCTTTTAACTGCCAGTGGGGTTGGAGCTGATTGGGTGGGAGCTTGGCTGTGTTCTGATTGGGTGGAGGTGTGTTCTGATTGGTTA
>NW_015386587.1:442853-459132 GCF_001527695.2 Protobothrops mucrosquamatus | reverse complement strand
GCTC
Organism: Protobothrops mucrosquamatus; assembly: GCF_001527695.2. NCBI lineage: Eukaryota > Metazoa > Chordata > Lepidosauria > Squamata > Viperidae > Protobothrops > Protobothrops mucrosquamatus. The sequence continues at coordinate 459,128 of NW_015386587.1, read as the reverse complement.
CAACCCCACTGGCAGTTAAAAGGAAGAAACAGCTGCGATCACACACCACTCTTAGAAGCACGAAGCTGAAGACACCAGCCTGAAGATGACGAATGTGACTTCGTCGAAACGTCGCCAAGGTACTTTTAATTCTACGCGGGAGAAAACCCGAATAACTAAAGACCTACATACAAACACCCGTGAAAACCTCAGAAAACATATATATATATATATATATATATATATATATATATATATATATATATATATATATATATATATATATATATATATATATATATATATATATAATAGATTGAACCATAAAATCTAATTTGCACAAAATACAATTTCATCCATCCATCCATCCACCCACCCTCCCACCCACCCACCCATACATCCATACATCCATACATCCATTTTTTTTATCCTGGCAATAAATTCACATTGCTAAAGGACTGTACCGTATTTTCCAGCGTATAAGACGACTGGGCGTATAAGACGACCCCCAACTTTTCCAGTTAAAATATAGAGTTTGAGCGAGAGAGGGGGGGGAGAAAACTTGATGAGTAATATGCCAAACCACATGTGTAAAGGAATAAAATAGAATACCCGTATTTTCCGGCGTATAAGACGACTGGGCGTATAAGACGACCCCCGACTTTTGAGAAGATTTTCAGGGTTTAGAAAGTCGTCTTATACGCCGGAAAATACGGTAATTTCTTAAGTAAGTATCCACATAATTTAAGTTTCATTATCTATTATCCAATTTCTGACCTTACTGAAAATATATGAACTCTGCTTATTAATGTGAAACAGATTTCCATGTCAGTTCAAAAGATTCACCTTTTAAATGCTGGAAAAAAAATAGATAGCTGAACTCAAATATCAATCATTACTCAGAAAACTGAATTGGCATTTGAAATCAAATTTATTCAGTCTTTATTGTTCACGTTCTCCATATAATAGAGGTTGAAGACCTCGATAATATTAATCTGGCCAGTTTCTGACAATATCTTCTCTATGGATCCAGGGTGATTACAAAAAGATGTTCATCTGTCTAGCTTTTACAGGACCATTTGACATCTTCCTCTTCATTGCTGGGATATATGGATGTGTCATAAATCCTGAGATAAATTCTAGCTTTGTCTAGAATTTGTTATCATAATGAATTCCTTTTTCATTTTGTCAAATTTGAAGGTCATTAAATAAATAGGATGTCAGCAGAAAATGTGTATCTATTATTTCCTCCCACAAAGCATGGGTTTAATACATTAAATAATAGACCATGCCAGGGTTCTAATTGAATCTAGAATATTTACTAATTAATTTTTATTTATTCTATGGCCTTTTGCAGAGCAAAGAGAAGTGTCCTTTCCTTCACAGAAACTACTGACATTTTAGAAATAGCCTTAGCCAGAATCAGGTTACATATGCCCTCTGCCAAACAGCCTTCAGGTTTGACTCTCATGAGCATAAGCAGTACAGGTAGTCAGTCCTTGACTATGACCCCAACTGAACCCAAAATTTATGTTGCCAAGGGAGAATTTGTTAAGTGAATTTCATGGTTAATTGGATCGCTGCAGTTGTTAAGTTAGTAACACAGCTGTAAAGTGAATCTGGCTTCCCGATTGACTTTGCTTCTCAGAAGATCACAGACAGTGATCACATGACCCTGGGACACTGCAACCAACATAAGTATGAGTCAGTTGCTAAGGGTGCCAATTTTGATCACATGACAACAGGGATACTGCAATGGTCTTTTTTTCAGCTTTGAAAATCACTAAATAAACTGTTGTAAATCAAGGATTACCTGTATATTTGCAACCATCCTCAATACTCTCTTCAAAGCCAATTACAGAGTACTAAAAATAACAGCTAGCTTATGTCTACACTCTTCTGCCATATTCCCCAGAACTCAACAAAAAATCTGCAAAATTGCCTTTGCAGCATTCCTCTGAAGTAGCAGCTGAGTTGATTGTTTAATTGTCTTGGTTTTCTAAGTGCTGTAAAAGCCACACAATGTTACTTTGGGATCAAGGTTCCAGAAACCAATGGCAGTCACAATGATTTTCCTGGAAAGTTTCCTGCATGAATGCTGTAAATGGTTACTTCTGATTTATCTTGACTTATCCATGATGGGTTCTAATGAATTGAGACAAACCTCAATATCCTAATGATTGTCTGTCTGTACGTATGTATGTATGGGATACAGAATTTAGATACTTTCTTCTCCCCTTGATATTTATAGTATCCCTTTCTGGTTTACATTACATACACACATGCATAGGCACACATACACTAACTCATGCTACTAATCAGAAGCTTTCCTAATTTTCTTTAACATCCAGGATAGTATATAGACTGTGATAATCAAGAGATGTAATAGATAAAGATAATAAGGGATTTAAGTAGAAAGTTCCGAATAGTATCACTCATTATGATTCACTGGCAGAACTATTTTTTCTTGTCCTAGTTGTGGGATTTCTGTAAGCATCTGGTAAACCATTGTGGGAAACAGATTTCTGAATGAGACAGACCTTTGGTCAGGACAGCATTAGACTTCTTTATGTTCTGTTATTATGGAATGTAACTTTCATATTAAAACCACAACTTAGATGATATTAAATAAATCAGTGGAGAATAAAACCACCTTCAAGATAATAGTCTCATGTTGAGTTTAAGGATTTTTTTTTTTGAGCAGTGTTTCTTAATCATAGCAATTTGAAGATGTGTGGATTTCAGCTCCCAGCATTCTCTAGCCAGCTGAGAAATCTGGGAGTTGAAGTCCCCATCTCTTCAAATTGCCAAGGTTGAGAAACACTGCTGTAGAAACATGTAGGAAATGTAATGTTAGATTAGATCACTGTTTTTTTTAACCACAGGAACTTAAAGATGGGTGGAGTTCAACTCTTCAGAATTGTCCAATCAGCATGCAAGCTGGAGAATTCTGGGAGTTGAAGTTCATCCATTTTAGAGTTGCCAAGGTTGAGAAACACTGGTATAGACAGACTTTTTTTTACTGTTCCAGCATGGTCCTTATGCTTTGTAAAGCAAAAAGAAAAAAAATGAAGATATCGTAATTTAGCCAGGATATTCAAATTGGGCAAGACCATGATTTTCCTTTCCTAACATTAGTCATGTAGTCAGGGAAGAGGAGTGTTGGTGCAATACATTTGAAGAGTGCCAAGACAGTTAAGGCTAGAATATACCACCCTTAACACTACTAAGGGAGTGCCTACTGTGTCTACAGCTGAAATAATGGTTCTCCTGTTTATAATCAAATAGACTTAGCAAAACCAGTTAACAAACATTACAAATGGAGCAGTGATATCAAACATTCTAGCTTACTTTCCCTGTATGCAGAACATTCATTTGCATCAAGTGACTGCAGCCTAGCAACAAACACACAGCACTAAATTACCAACGTGAATTCTCATTCACAGTGTTCTAAATGTCTGCATTCTGGTCCAAGGATATTTTAAATATTAAAATATGATAAATGCCCTTGATTTTTTCCCAAATAAAATAATTTCCCTTACTGTCCTACCCTATATTAGTCCAATGAACTGTTGCCACATACCAGCTGTGATCTATATAAAATGTTTTGTTTTAATAGATGACTATAAACCCAAAGAAATGATTTGAGCTTAGGATAACCATCTCTTTGAAAGCACATATACGGAACTGCAGAGATTATCAGGCTAGCACTGGTTAGTGTCAGTCAGATTCAGTTCTGTTTAGATAAAGCAGAACTAACAGTGTAAAGCAGTGAATGAGAAGAGCAAAGTTGCAAACTTTTCTGGTGCGAGATATTGATCTCTACAAATGCCAAAATCTCACTATCCTTCAAAATTTATCAGAAAAGCAGAGTCTCATAGATTTCAAGGATATTTAAAATTACTTTTACTTATGCAATACACTGCAAGTGCAGTTCCGGGTATGGTATTTGCAAGCTTCTCTATTCTCAGTACAGCAAGCATTAAGCAAGTCAGGTTTTCAGCTCAACTCTTCCCTATTAGAAAATAGCCTGAAGAGCAAAGTGCTCAGGAAAGTCATGCTCAGTGCAGGAAATCTAGCTTGTTCTTTTCTTGCCTCTTTTGGAGAAAAAGATAATATTTCCCCAATTGGCTGGTTCTCTCTTTTCAAACAGATGGAACTTCTCATTTTTTTTCTTTATACCTGATATATAACTTTTTCAAAAGAATGATTTAAGTAATAAGCAAATCTGCATACATTTACAGGCTGTAGGTATGACAACAGCCATTGCTTCTATAAACTAACATTAGCACAAGCTAATGCCTCCACTAAGCCAATCCCTATGGTGAAAATATTTTACCATATTTTTGCAATTATACGAGTCGTGTTTCTCAACCTTGGCAACTTTAAGATTTGTGGACTTCAGCTGGCTGAGGAATTCTGGAGAGTCCAGAAATCTTAAAGTTGCTAATGTTGAGAAATACAGCTCTAGATGGTCAGGTTTCTCTACTTGGGTACTCTGAAGAACTGTGAACTTCAATGCCCAGAATTCTGGGAATTGAAATTCTAGAAAGTGTACAAGCTGGAAAAGACTGTCTAGGTTTCTTGCTCTGCCTATGAGAATGGTAGTAAACACTATTCCATTCCTAATTTTGAAAAAAAAGGCTCAGGTTTCAGAATTAGTCAACTCTTGAACATAAGTTTCCACCTTTGGACATTCTAGTCTTCAATGTCTCAGAATAAGCAGGTACAGTATATGCAAATATTAGATTAATATTTACTGTCTTCTTCATTGTTTTCCCCCATTTCCCTGTACATATCCATTTCTTTTACATAATTATAGAGAAGTTTAGTCATGCTGAATTTAATAGGAATGCAATCTTTCATTTTCTGTATTTGTCCCATTTTTAGGTAGTGTTTCTATATTTTTAGGTAGTTTTATCTTTGATTAATTTAGTCCCCACAGTTTCAGTGATTGTGTAATTGGTTGTTTTTTTATTCATTGTATATATTTAAGCTGAATTTTTACTTTGTATTATTCTCAGAGTCATCACTAAAGTGGAAATGTGCACAACCTAACATTGTAAGCTGCACGTGCCCTCCAAATCTTTGGATGAAACCTGAAGCGATCGCCAAACATCACTAACAAGTTGCAATTAAGAACCTAGCTGCAAATAAATAAATGATTTTGGCAAGCCTGTTTCATATGAGCCTGGCTTCACACTATTTATATTTCTTTCCCCAAATTCCCATGGCAATTCAAAATTCTTTTTCTTGCTCATTTTAATCTTTAACAGGCCTGTAAAGCAGGCTCATATCTTACAATGAATCATTCCCAAGCAGTAGCAAATATTCCCACTGTTCAGAATTTTACATTGTCCCTCCCTTTACAAATCCTAACCATTCACCCAGTGTTGATATTATTAAGGTCTTATTGAAAGCATACAGGTAGTTGACTACCTGAATGGTCACAATTGGGACCAGAATGTCTGTTGATAAACAAGATGGTTATTATGTGAGTTGTACCCAACTTTACAACAGAGTTCCATAATAAGGCATCACCATTATATATATTATATATATCACTATCCATTTTGAATACATAGTGGAAAGAGGAAACTTGAGAGTTCACAAGGTTGATACTATATTCTTCTTTGGATACCACAAAGCCTCCTCCCAGAAGGTAACAAGGAAAACTGGTCATGGAAAGGACAATACTGTGGATCCTACTCAAGCAGCGCTTATATGCCACGTTCTGGATAGAAGGAAGTGACCTACCAATAATCTTTTCTGCTATTCTCACCATTCTCTGCACTGCCTTCCTGTCTGAAGCAGTAATGCTTCCAAATCAGACAGTAAGCTCTTGATCGTCTCTCTATAAAGTGGTAAGGACAGGGGAAAGAAGATGTACTTTTCTCATGTGAGGCAGAAAGTGCACGCGCTGCTGTGCCTGCTTCACCAGTGTTTCACTGTTGAGCGATCAATCCAACCTACCCGTCAGATGCACACCCAGAAACTTGATCCTGTTAACCACCTCCACAGTTGAATCATTAATATACAGAGGTGTGTGGCTGTGCCTGCTTGAATGTGGCTGTGCCTGCTTGAATGGATAAAGAATGGTTTACAAACAAGGAAAAATACAATAACCAGGGAATAAAACCCAATTTTTAGTAGCACGTCCCTACCAGGGCAGCATAGCTGCATTGCCCACATATAACTTTAAATGTCACGTTGGAGAAGAACATGGGAAAAGTGGACAAGGCTAATTTAAATGTACTTCACACTAAATTACAAAGGCACAATGGAGCTGAGTGAGGTTATTCGCAAGGCGACAGCCTCACTCCTCCTGATGAACTGCACTAGCAAGCATCTATTTAATCAGATGAGTGGAGTAGGGGTTGTTGGAAACAACTGCCCATTCTCTTGCCATGTGCGTGCTTCACCCTTGTGCTCTTGGTTTTCTCGATTCTGGATTGTGCTACGACTGACCATGTGTTTTGACATTGGATTTGTTTGTGGATTTGGGAGCTTTGTCTTGACTTCAAACTGGAATTGGACTGTGGACTCTGTGGGCTTTGCATTTACCTTTGCCCTTGGAGTTAGTAGCCTTGTACAAGTGTTGGACTTCCTAGGATTTTGCAAGTGGGTGCAAGTGGGGTCTTGGGGATTCATGTTAGGGGCTTGGGTTTTCAATAAATTCCTTAAAACCTTCATGTGTGGTGCATGTGGACTGAAATAGGACAAAGTAGCAAAGTAATGGAAAATAGAATAAACAATGAAAAATAAAATGAGAATACGATGATGTGAAAATAAAAGATGAGAGGAGTGGGTGGGAAAAGAAGGAGTGAGGGGGGAGATGGGGCTTGCTGTCAGTCTAGTAGGCACCTGCACTGTGGTGCTCACCCACTGGGTCTCCAGGCCAACAATTACAATTTGGTGGTGATTTTGGGGGATGCTCTGGAAATCTACCCCAAACTTTTGAGGGGATTGTAATTTTTTTTTACAATGTTTTATTCCAGGTCACTTTCCTCTAGGTTTGGACAAAGACAGGGTGCAAAATTTCCTAAATGTTCCTGATCAGTACCTTGCTCAAAAGTTATGATACACTCATGTAGGACAATTTAGTAATAAATCAATATATTAGCAACTTGTATAGGAATCCTCTGATAATTTATGTAATTTCAACATAGAATTATTACCATCTTTTAGAAAGACAGGATACAGATGTCTTATATAATAAATAAATTTTCTGTCCTGTCCATTTATTTAAGGATCTGACTATTCAGTTAGCTGAAGGCAACAGGAGAAATATGTTTTGAGGTAATTAGGTCATCTGTACCAGTTTCTGGACTGTAGCCATAGCTTTGCTCAATGTCAAGAAAATGTTAATATTTTTAGTTTCAGCCCTTCCGGTCAATGAGTGCACAGCATTATTCTCTTATTTGAACATTTCAGTCCCGACGTATCAGCAAGTGAAATCCTAACCCTTCCCTTTTATGGCTTTTTTTTTTGAAGAGCTCTCCCTCCAGCTCTGGAGTTTGAGAGAATCTCTCAGGTTAATGTTTAACATCTGAAAGTTATGTCACTAAATATTTTACCAATTTTAATTGACATACAGGTTGAGAAGGTAGGAAAAGTAACAGAAGGAGTATCACTGTCTTTGCCAGAAAATGAGAGCTGTTCACCAGTGCTAAAAAAGTAATTTCTCACCATTTTGCTCTTAATCTGGACATTCTGCAACTGCCATGAGAAAAGGAATAAACAGTGAAGGTGAATGCTGAAATCTCTATCAAGATGTTATTTCTAAATTACTTGCAAACCACTCTGTGCCCTACCACTATTTCAATGCATTTTCTGACTAGCCAGAGAACAAACTATTTGGAAATACAGTATATGACAGTATCATTAAAGCCATCTGCTGCCCCCACATACATATGTTATACAGAACTAAATACCTGCTTTGAGGGGAACAAATATCAGAGATACCTGGAATATTTTTAATTTCAGCCCTTCTGATCAATCAATACACAGCATTATTTCCCTATTTGAGCATTTGAGTGATTTTGAGACTTTGATTCCCAGCCTATCATCTTTTCAGCACCCTCACACAGTACTGGGCTGCATCAACAGAGGGATAGAATCAAGGTCATGCGAAGTGTTAATACCAGTTTTACACTTTGGTAAGGCCACATTTGAAATACTGCATCCAGTTTTGATCACCATGATACAAGAAATAAGTTAAGACTCTAGAAAGAGTGCAGAGAAGAGCAACAAACATAATAGGAGGCTAAAACATATGATGAACACTTGCAGGAACCAGATATGTCTAATGAAGAGAAGGACTAGGGGTGATACGATAGCAGTCTTCCAATATTTGAGGCCTGTCATGGAGAAGAGGGCATCAACCTATTCTCCAAAGCACCTGAGGGCAAGACAAGAAATAATGAGTGGAAACCTATTAAGGCAAGATCCAATATAGAACTCTTGAGAAATAGTAAGAATACTTGATTAGGGGAATAGCCAGAAGTTGTAGGTGCTCCATCACTGGAATTTTTAAGAAGACATTGGACAGCTATCTGGAATGGTATAGAGCAGGGGTAGTCAACCTTGGCTCTTTTATGACTCGTGGACTTCAACTCCCAGAATTCCTGAGCCAGCTAAGCTGGCTCAGGAATTCTGGGAATTGAAGTCCACGAGTCATAAAAGAGCCAAGGTTGACTACCCCTGGTATAGGGTCTCATTCTTGAGCAGGAAGCTGGAAACTGGAAGACCTCCAAGGTTCCTTCCAGCTCTGTTATTCTGTATTCTGTATACCACACTTTTATTATGCTCTTTCTTCCTGAGCTCTATTTGTTTTCATCCATAGCTTCCAATGGTGTTGGTAGTTAGAAATTTTTGGTTCTCAAGCTTACAAGTGGAATTCTGCCTTCTTTAAGCCATTCTCAACTGGCTTGGAACTTGGGCCCCTAGGCTGGCTAGGGAATTCTCGGAGATGAAGTCCACACATCTTAAATTTGCTGTAATTAAGAAACACTGCTGCAGGGAGTCCTTTGACTAGTGATACCATTTATTGCCAAAGACATTTTTAACAAAGTGGTAAGCAGAATATTTCTTCATCTTGGTTTCTGTTTTTCTTCTCTCTTCATGTAATTAAAATGGGCTATTTTCTTAAAACCAGATGCAAAATGCAAATAAATAAATAAAACTAAAAGAACACTGGGCAAAATTCCTTCCTGCTGGTGAACTAACTAATTCCTAATTCTTTGTCAGAACAATTGTGGCCCTGAATTATTTGTGCTACCACCAGATGAAATGTTCTAATAAGTGCTATAACTTGTTGCGTTCTTTTTTGAAGAAGGCTATAATCCAGATGAGATCTAATTTTGTGCAAAGTCGATTATTTCCTAAAATATATCAATTCTATTTTTCTCAAGGAAAAGAGAAGTTATGTGACTTATCCCTACACTAATACAATATTTCACTCCATGCTGTTTATTCAAGGACTTTCTAAAGCTTTTCTTCTATCCTCATACTTAACACTTCTAAATTTTGAAGCACTTAAAGTTTACAATTTTTTTCTTCTTATATGGAGAACTTTCTCTCTTTTGCTCTACTTTTTTTTTTAAAAAAAAAAACTACACAGTGCAGTAATGCTTTAGCTATGTCAAATTGTGTAAAGGCTCTTGTGCATAAGCACTTGCCCAGATTTATTTTCTTTTTAATATGTTTACTCATAGTTCGATTGCACCCACAGCATTAAAAATATGAAAAAATAAACAATAGCTAAGCTAAAAGATGTTGATCAGAAGTTGGGAAATATATATAATAATATATAATAAATAATATATACAGTATATATACAATATGTATGTATACATTATACACACATACACACACAAAGTAGCTTATTTAAATAGGAAAGTATTTTAACATATTATGAAGCATTAGCAGAAGGTAATCAGTTTCAGATATTAAAATGAGAACAGGCCAAAATAAGGACAACTCAGTTTTAAACTTAGAATTTTAAAGATCATCACTAACGTGTTGAATTTCACTGGGAAATTCTTTTGTAACCAGCATAATTGTTACATGATGGATGCAATATGATCTTGTAAGCATGTGCCCAGCCATATTTTTTGCACAGTTTGGACTGTCTAGAGTTCTGAAAAATACTCAGAGATAGATTACTGTTGAGAGTAGTGCCGTAAAATAATCTAGATGGAATTAAAGCACATGTCACCTTAGCTTAATTTTGTTTTGCTGGGGATGGACATTATTGGCACATTAGTCTAAGCCTAGTAAAAAACACTCTTCCTCAAATGAGATATAAAGATGCACCCAAAAGTACTTTGACAAGATAGCAGCTTTTAATCCTTGGGATCATGAATATCTTCTCACCTATCTTTGATTGATACACACACACACACATACACACACATATATATATATATGTATATGAAGGCTGATTACACTAAAATAATATGTATATACATATACGTATATGAGAATTAATTATGCTAAAAATCCGACTCTTGGAAATCATAATAAAAGAATAAAACCGAGCACCAAAAGGAGTAAAGTATATGTATATGTATATGTATATGTATATGTATATGTATATGTATATGTATATGTATATGTATATGTATATGTATATGTATACAGCTGTGATCACACATTACTCCTAGAAGCACGAAGCTGAAAACATCAGCCTGAAGATGACGAATGGGACTTCGTCGAAACGTCGCCAAGACACTTCCAATTTTATGCTGGAGAAAACCCGAATAATCAAAGACCTACATACAAACACCCGCGAAAACCTCAGAAAACAAATATATACATATATATCCAAATTTCTTTTTCTGACAAAGAGTTAAAGAATTAAATCGGGAGACTAAGATGGCCATTTCTAGCTTGTTCTGCTTTCATCAGTTAGCCATGGTAAAAGATATTGTAAAAAGAAAAACTGCAGTATAGCAGTTAAAAATGTCAAGGTGTACTCAATCAGACCGGTCTGTCTGAAAAACTTCATATATATATTCTTTACCCTGACGATGTTGGAAGGATCCAACGAAAGCTAGGTCCTTTTTAATATTCTTTTAAAGGTTTTTAATGTTTTATTAAAACTTTTAACTGTTTTACAACCTCCTGGTGCTCACGTTTTGTTTCCTACTATGTGTGTGTGTGTGTGTGTGTGTGTGTGTGTGTGTGAAGAAGAGTGAAAGTTTTCATGTATGCAGTTAACCTTGCATTATGGCTTAATCTTTAGTAAGGTTTATTTAAATAAAAAAGCTAAATCATAGTGAAGGTGACTTGCAGTAAGCTATAGATATGACCACATGAACTGATTATTAATTATGGTTGCTATTATGTTAATGGGGTACTGATATGCTTGAAATTTATCAAATATATCAGTACCTATTTGAAAACTGTGGCTAATCAAGGAAGCCATTGTTCTTCTGTGTGATTCATGTATGCTAAGCAGCTCCCACAATATAACAATTTTTTTATTAGAGTTCTTGGCTACTATATATGTTGCTGTATATTATTCACATTTGCACAGTTCCAGTAATTTCAGATGATGATGAGAGAATTTTACGGCAAGTCTAAATATATATCTTACTTCTGAATTCTTTTTCATGTATGTAACCATTAAAGTTCATTGGGCTTCCCCTCTGAGTTTTGGAACATCCATAATTTGCCTGGACTTTTTAGTTGAAACATTTACCTGTTTCTATAATGCATCAAATCTACCAAGTCGTCTTCAAACCAGCTGCTAAAGCATTTTCAGAATCACTTAGGACATTACCATCTGCAGCACAGGACTCACTGCATCAAAAATTACTTACATTTCTATAATGTTTGGGAAACATGAATCACATGGTTGGAATGGGAACAAATAATTACATCACATTGCTTCCCACATGGTATTTTTCTCTCAAAATATTTATGAGCAGCTTATGAACCACAAGGAATCAGATTAATTTATTTAGTTTCCGCGATAAACCACCATCTAACAGAATAAGATTCTGAAGGGTTATTTTATTCCTAATATCCAAATGTAGGGGGAAAAATTAGGGTCTTTCCCTTAAAACACAGAGAGAGACACAGGATCAGCAGACTTGGTTTAAGGATTCATTGGAGAAAGGAGACATCTAGTGTAAACTGAGCAAGGTCAATAACCACAGAATGTTGTCTGTGGGAGTAGTATGGAATGTGTGGAAGATGACCTGGCTGTCTGATAGAATTAATAGAAGTGATCCAAACCACAACATGGCTTAAGTGCTAAAATAATTGAATTAAGAAAATTTAGCAAAATCCTATCCTCCTTTTTCAGCCACCAGTGCCACATGGAGGACTGAGGAGCCAAAATCACAATGTGGAATGAATTAGGTTGGCTAGTGAGGCTCCCTGAAGCTCCAGAAAGGGATTTCTAATGATCTAGGTGGTAGTTTGAGAGAAAATTTATTTCACAGAGCTTCCTATAGTTGTTTTATCTTAGCTACAAATGAATCTATTTTTTAAAATCTGATTTAAATACACAATCCATTCAATCCTTGAGCCCAGTATGGTCTGTACAGGATCACCTATCAGCCACTACCAGCCTTCAAAAATCTTACTTCCACCTCTATTTCTACAATCTGTGCTCTCCCAGCCCTTTTTCCAGCTGCTAATCACATATGGGAACATTTTCCTGTTCAGAAAGGGTTTAACATATTCTTATAAACATACGATATTGCTTTTGGCACTTCACCAGATATGTCTAACTATATTTACATTTACATTCACAGTATTAGTACTATCAGTCAAATGCTAATATGCTGATGGTATAAATTTTACAAAAAAATTTTAAAGGATACTTCATCATGTTATGTTTTAAAACTTGTGGAAAACACAGTCAATATTTATTCACTCAGAAACAGATAACAGCATGAAATTAGAAGAAGTGAGCCAACAATTATCTGATAATAACTGTTAGAATCCCCTGCAAATATTGGGAAAAAAATCAGTGAAAAAATCTCTGAAAAATATTTGACAATTAAACTCTATGAGTAAAAATAAAGTAGAACATTTGGGATATTCTTTTGATGCTATTTACTGTTTTCGATACTATTAGAAATGTAATATTCTTGACTTTTACTCCATAAAGCTATATATTTTGTTCCTTTACCCTTTATCTAAGAATGTATGGACAAAATTGCTTAATTAAGATAAGCAGGCCATTTTTAATCCCAAACTGTTGAAGAGGTCTTCCACCCTGTTAAAAAAATTGGTCTGCAAAATATCCAGACCCATTTATTTTTCTTCCATTCAGTTGTGTCTTATTCTCAGTGACTGCCTGGACAAGTCTCTGCAGTTTTCTTGGTAAAGTTTTTCAGAAGTGGTTTGCCATTGCCTCCTTCTTAGGGCTGACAGAGAGTGATTGGCCAAGGTCCAGCTGGTTTTGTGCCTAGAAATCACAGCCTGCCAGTTCCTAGTCTGATGGCTTAACCATTACATGAAACAGGTTCTCAGTCCCAAATTAATACTGCACAAACAAATAAGTTATATAGTTTTGAAAAGGCATCTTTGCAGTTTTAGAATAATGAATTAAACTGAGTCAATTTGAAAAGATTTATTATGTAACTGAAGTGAAGTAAAGCAATGATCTTTTAATTCCTCTGAATTGAATCCAGAGTCTTCTAAACCATATTTATCAGCACACACACTTCTTAAGTACCCCATAGTTGTCCACAGTTGGACACTCTGAAGATAAAAATGATGATATGCTTGTGGTGCTGTCACAACACAAACCCCTTTTGTTCCTGTATCTGAAGTGTATGTCACGGGTTTATGTTATGATGTCATGATTCATGTTTTGTCATGACCTCTTCTACGAATCAGGAAAGTACTCCATTCAGCTTATTTTTGTGAATCTCATGACTTACTTGGGGAGCTCTCATTTCAGTATAACAAAATGGGCAGAAACATACTCTTATATTTTCATTTCATTCAATATATTTCCATTTCTCATAACTGACCATAGACTACTTGTGACCTTTCTATCTACGTTTCTTAAAATTTCCCTACTTCTCCATCTTTGGTAAGATTTTCTTCAATAATGTGTAACTAACCTACCCACCAATAATTATGTTTCTGGATTTTTGTGGTTTCCACTGAGTAAAAAACAAAACCCCAAGAGAAATTACAATAAAATATTTACATACAATATTTCATTAAATGACATTTGTATAATACATGTATGCAAATTTATTACATTTACATACAGTGGGGAGATTATTTCATCTGTGTTAATGGTGCAAAATATTCTTTTTGAAATTTGCAACTTTTTCTGTCGGGGGGCACCCTTTTAATATATAAATAAACCTCCTTTTAAAAAATTGATGTATTTCATGCATTTATAAAATGTGTGCATCTCTTTGTCACTATAGAGCAGGGGTAGTCAACCTTGGCTCTTTTATGACTCGTGGACTTCAATTCCTAGAATTTCTGAGCCAGCTTAGCTGGCTCAGGAATTCTGGGAATTGAAGTCCACGAATCATAAAAGAGCCAAGGTTGACTACCCCTGCTATAGAGTATGGACTGGTTTTTACAGAGGTGACTATATCTGCAAATACCAATTAATTCTGTCAAAAAAAAGGCATGCGTTAACCTCTTGGTACAGAAATATAAAACCTTGAATTTGCCCAAACAAGGTTCTGATTCATCTTGAGTCAAAACGGGAGGCCTCTAAAGTGGTCTGAACTGAAAGTCTCCCTTCCTATAAAGCACTGAAACTGGGCCTCAACCAAGCCTTGTGGTTGCTCTGTGTCACTAATGAGGACAGCCTGAGCAACACAACAACCGTTTCTTTTCAAAGCACAAGACCAGTTGCAGGTTCTGAAACCAAAAACAAACCAAAAAGCCCACTGACAATTAAAGTTTAGTTTACATTTGATCAAGCACAAAGATCAATGGTGTGCAAGAAAAGATGTTTTTTCTATTATGTAATAGTTTCTTTTCACTTTCCTTCTCATTCATTCTCAGTATCTCCATGCATTTCTTCAGCTTCTATTTAAATTTAACTACTTCTTGGAGAAAAAAATGTAGGGGAAATTACAGCTTGTGGTTTCTCACTGCCTTCTGCTGTGGCAAGAAAATGATACATGCTGCTGAAAGCTCAAGGCAAGAAAGTCTTTAAAGAAGGTCCTCTATAAATGCCCATGATGTTTCTAAGACATGAAGATTCATCAGAAAACTGTTTTCATGGGCTGTTATATATCACTCTGCTATGCTGTCATCTGTTGAACTGCCAATGAAGCCAAACAAATGATACATACAACTGTGACACTCACAATTTGGTCTTACCATCTGTATATTCCAAACAGGCCAGAATGCTAGTGGGATGACTATACATGGAGCTTTCCTGTGGTCCATGAAATAGTAAGGGGATATGATGTGTGGTAGAAACCTACATGCTCCAAGCTGAACCATTTACTGTACCTCTTTTTACAGATGGTGGAAAGCTCTCTGTAAGTCCAGCACTAGGAATGGTAATTCAAGCGGCAAAATTAAAACATACCAATGGCTCATCTAACATCTTATGGTAAGAGCTTGTAGGAAAAGCTACTGTAGGTTTGTAGGGCATTTCTAAAAGCTAGAAGGTTGGGACATCATAATCTTGGAAAGGATGCAGTTCTATAGGTCAGGTGGATTTCTAAAAACCTAGGTGGCTTTTTATTTTTACCATGGCTATAACTAGCCAATATCATTTAATGGATGAAGGCACAATAATTTTATCGTCGAATGGTAGCTGTAAACTGAATCTCAGAAACCAGTTCTAACACATAAGTAGAAAAGTCACTTTTATTAACTACAACACATTTATAGAAAGCACATCCATTACATATCGGACAACATCCTACTCTGTCAAAAAATAGTTGTTTGATTTAAATAAAATGCTATTCAATCACTGAATGTTGCTATTCTCTCGCACAAAAATGTTGCTATCCAGTAAGGAAGATTTTAGGAGATATCCATAACAGAAGATATTATTATTATTATTACTTTAATTTATACCCCGCCCTTCTCCCGAGGGACTCAGGGCGGCTTACAGGTAAATAAAAACAGAGCTATATAATAAATATTTAAAAGCCAAATTAAAATATATATTAATTAACCTGTATTAGAAAAATTATAAAATCCCTTTAAAATCCCTATAAAATCCCCCCCTAGGCCAATCCCGCTTGATGGAAAAGCCATGTCTTGAGGGCACGGCGGAAGGAGGGGAGATCCGGAATAATCCGGATCTCTGGGGGGAGTTCGTTCCACAGGGTG
>NW_015386587.1:383153-442753 GCF_001527695.2 Protobothrops mucrosquamatus | reverse complement strand
TTTTAATTTTTTAGATAAGCTGATTTGTTCTCTTTTTTATTTCCACATGAAAGGTGAGAATTTGGTTCTTCTAAATTTCTTGAAAAATAGGGAAATCCCAGAAAAAAGTAACTGTGAAAAAATGACAGTTAAGAAAGACATTTGCGGGAATCACAACCACAAATGAAGATTATAGTATTTTATAAAACTATGGGTAATGTGATATTTTTTTCTTCATCAAAGCATGAATGTACAGTACACAACTATTTAAAACAGGCAAGAATATTATTTGGCAATGTGATATGAGAATATAATGAAAATGGAAAAGTCAGTTATTAACATAGGCAAGCATGTATACACACATAAGTCCAGGCATTTGATGATATTTGCACAATATCATATTGGAAAAAAACTATAAAAAACACTGGAAATGTTTTCACTTAGGTTGAAAGTTTTTGTAATTGTAATCTTACAGGCTTCAATAAATGGTGAACTAGAACTAATAATCTTCGCCATGATAGCATTTGTGCAGGAAATTTTCCTCTTGACTAAACATTCATTTCAATATATTTTGAATCTGCTCAGTATTTTTTTCTAACTAGCCCCCTTAGGCTCTCACTCTTTCATTCAATGAGCTATCATGTGTGCATAGACAATCAGAGAATTTCAGTTTCCTTTCACTTGTCATCATTTATGTTTAGTTCAGCTTATTTCCACTGCAGTTTGTTAATTTAGGAAAACAAAATCTCATGCATTTTTTCTTCTAATGTATTCAGGTAATTCTTCTAGTACTCATAATTTCTGAACAATCTTTTCATCACAATGCGCTTCTGTTCATGTCTTTTCTTAATATATTATTGCAATGTTGGAACAGTGCATAGTACTATTTGCAATAGTGTTTCAGTTGGGTAGCACTCAGATGATGCAATATGGGATCAAAGGATCTAATTCCATGCCATGTACAGAGTGCTGTCATACTGCTATGGCTAAACAAATTTATACTTCCAGGTGTACTTCCAAGCCATTACAGAACTGACTGTGATATAAGCCAGATACATCAGGAATTGCTTTTCTAATCAAACCGCCTTTGAGAAATCTTAAAGAAATCTGTGTAGTTACATAGAAATCCAACTACTATCATGGCCACAAACTACAGTTGTGGCTACAGTTTATTTCTGGACATTGTGCTCTTTCCCGTTTTTTAAAATATTTTTTTTCATTTCTTTAGAAATAAATTCTCAAGAATAGACATAGATTTTACTTTATTGACATTACAATTTATATATTATTGCTTTTGGATTTTAAGATGTTGATATTGGAATTTTTGGTGTTGCATTCATCTCATATGATCAAATTGGCCTCTCTCCAGATCTCTTATTTTAATGGGCTTGGTTAATTAGGCAAAGACTCTGAGATACAAGCTCACAGGACTTGATTAGTAAAGATAATTCACCTGTCCCCCTGTTCATTTAGGCATATATTATCAAAACAACTGGTGTATGGCCTCATATTTAACCAATTTAAACCATGGTACTTACCAGATCCTATTGCAAAGATACAGTTAAAGATCTTCCCATCATAGGTTAGAAAGATTCCAGGGTATACCTCTTGTACAAAAAGTCTCCCTTATAACAACAGAAGTAGAATTGGTGCACATACTTTGCGGTTTGTGGATTGTATACTGATCTAAGAGAAAAATTTATGTCTCTGATGGATAGTGCATCTGGATGGTCAGTGAACAGGAGTTTTGGCAACATAAAACTTTCCCAGAAAGATGCCAAGATTATGAGACTGCACAATCTCAAGCTGAATGGGGGAGGAAGGAAGAGTTCAGGGTAGCTACACCCTAGAATCTCTCAGAATATATCTATTTGGTTGAAATGGTATAGCTTTAGTCTGGCAAGATTCGGTTTATTAGGTTTATTAGGCAAATAAAGACTGAACCGGATTGGACATTGCTGTGTCATCTTGGTCTTGAGCCCAACAATGTCCTCTTTATTGGTTTTTCAACCAGGCTTTTTAAACCATGTATAAGTACATTTTATTTTATTTGACCCAAATGTGACTTTGACAGTAGTCAAATTTTTGTGCTGCCATGATTAGATGTAGGAAGAAACTATTTGCTAAATGATTTGTTTTCCTTGAAAGGTCAAAATATATGCTGTTTTCTTTCTTTTTTATTATTCTTGGGTCCCTTGACTATAATAAACTTTCAATCATTCATTTATCTTATATTCACATTGTGAACTGCAATAGCAGGTAACAGAAAGGGGAGATAACATTTTGAAAAATAATCTGTGGACTAAATATAAATAAATTTCCTGGTGCTAAAGGAAATGTCAACCTTATCTCTCTTTTGTTGAGAATGTTCAATATTCTCTGTTTCCTATAAAAACATTCATTCATAAAATACTAATAATTATTTAAAAATGGTAGTATTATTTTTTTACAAGCAGGTAGTTGATTGCTATAAGCATAAGAAACTTTGCCCAGCATGTGCACATGCAGATAGTCACATGCACACAATCACACACACAAACATTGTTCTATTCATTTTCTGAGGACCATAAATCCCCCCAAAAGATGAGAGATATACCATCAGTTGCCAAAACTAGATTCCATGATAAATAATGAAAAATAATAAGGAGTTGTAAGGTTCTTAAAAGCTCTTTGCAGATGCAGATCATGTTTTGTTGTGTCATGCTGATTTCCTCAGGGAGTGATTTCCCCATGGCTGTTAGGCAAAGGCCTACTTTGTGAATGATCACACAGGGAAAAGAAAAGTAGCAACAGAGTCACAGTTGCCATAGAGATGGTAAGCTTTTCCACCACTGCATCTTCTATTTTTGTAGAAGATAGGACCACCGTTACAAAAAACCTATAAGGGAAAACAGACAGAAGCAACTGAGTTGTATAGCTTGATCCTAGGCATATTTTCTTTGAAAATAGCTATGGTCAGTTCTGGATGGGATTTCAGCTTATTTCTTGTTAAGCAACCTTATAACCATGCTATTTCTATTCATGGAAAATTCACCAAGTATGACCTAATTTTCCACATATTTTCCCCCTCTCTAGCTTGCTTTTCCTTTACTTCCATTTCAGGCCACAGAATTCAATAGGATTAATTCAGAAGTCACTGGGCATAAAATAAAATGTTTAGCCTATATATCAAAAGTATACAGCCTGGAGTTCCAAGGTTGCATACAGACCTAGAAAATCTTGAATTACTACAACTATAATTTGTAAAGTTTCTGAAAATTACTGCGTACCAGTATTAATAACCTATAGTTAAAGTGAAATAACCTCAAATCAAAGGTATATTGAACAGAAACCAATATAGTATCTTTCCTGTTCTTATCCATTTTTTAAACCTCTTTTACAGAGAGTGTATATTGACACATCTCTCAAAGGTCCAGTATAGTCCCAGCTATTTTGCACTTTTAATATTTTCTAGGCTTATTCAGAAAGCAGGTCTACAAAATTAGTACCTCCACATAATGATGCAGAAATGTGCAGCAATTATTTGCTTTCTTAGCTTGTTTATTTAGAAGTCAGATATTGTGATCTGTTCAAATCTACTCAGAAATTAGCATCAGGAATTCCCTATGAGGAATAGGAATGTATAGGTATATATATAATGTATGTGTGTGTGTGTGTGTCTGTGTACTGTATTATTCTCCATTCCATAAAATGTATTTCCAAGCAAGTATGCCTTGACTGCAGCATACTGAATCACAATGAGTTTCACTTTTGTAATGCACAACAGACAAAAATCTATAATTTATTTCTGGCCCTTCTCCTTCTCCATTTGTGTTTTCAGAAAGAAAAGACTACAAAAAGAAGAAAAAAATCCCTATATTTCATACTTGCATTATCATTATTTTCAAAAAAGAGAAAAAAAAATCCAGGGACAAGAACATTAACCACAGTGAAAGCCATTGATGATGAGTTTTTACTAGCTTATTCACTCAATCCCCCAAGCATAATTATGCATGCATTCTCATTAAAGCAATGCATGCCTTTTGGCTTTTGTTGTGTCATCTTAGCTTATTTCCTTAACAGAGTCATTTCTTTTCCACACTTATGGGCTCTTTCTGTCTGCTTTTACTCATAAGAGACAGCACCAAGTTTTATGCCAAAGTTGGAAAGGCTATGCCCACTGTATAAATGCCAAAAACATCCATTGTTTTCTTTCTTTCTGTTTTTTTTCTTTTTATCTTCTGCATGCGCTCAATCTTTTTCGATGAATCATAAACCAGGACTCCTACTTTAAACAACTAGGGTTTTTTTGTATCTGTCATTTAAATAGCTCAAAAAAAGAAATATTTCATGGTTCCTCATCACATTGAATTTGCCTTCGGAATGAGAGATCTTTATAAATAATTATTTTAATGTTCCTTAATGTATACATGGATTTTTTTGGAATGGCTTACCTTCAGAAGTTGTGGCTACTTCATCATGGGAAGCTTTTAAAAAGAGACTGGACAGCCATTTCTCTGAAATGGTAAAGGGTCTCCTGCTTGAGTAAGGGGTTGGACTATAAGACCTCCAAGATTCCTTCCAAGTCGGTTATTCTGTTAGCCTCAACACCAGTTCCAGATCAACATTCCAATCTGGTGCCTAGTAAATTTGGTCATAGTTTCTGATCTGTCTTGAAAACAGAGGTAGTTCTTGAGGTAGTTAACTAATCATGATGAAAAAATATTTAAATATAAATTAAGTTTTAAACAGTATCTTAAATATGAGCCAGCAGTGTGCTGCAGCTGCCAAAAAAACCAACACAGTTCTAGGCTGCATTAACAGAGGGATACAATCAAGATTGCATGACATGTTAATACCACTTTATAATGCCTTGGTAAGGCCACACTTGGAATACCGCATCCAGTTTTGATATAAAAAAGATGTTGAGACAGAAAGAGTACAGAGAAGAGCAAGAAAGATGATAAGGGGACTGGAAGCCAAAACATATAAAGAACAGTTGCTGGAATTGGGTATATTTAGTTTAATGAAAAGAAGTACTAGGGGTGACATGATAGCAGTGTTCCAATATCTCAGGGGTTGCCACAAAGAATGGTCAAGCTATATCCACAGCATTTGAGAAACAATGGATGGAAGCTAATCAAGGAGAGAAACAACGTAAAACTAAGGAGAAATTTCCTGACAGTTAGAACAATTAACCAGTGGAACAACTTGCCTCCAGAAGTTGTGAACACTCCAACACTGGAAGTTTTTAAGAAGAGATTGGACAACTATTTGTCTGAAATGGTATAGGGTTTCCAGCCTGAGAAGAGATTTGTACTAGAAGACCTCCAAAATCCCTTCCAACTCTTCTATTCTATTCTATTCTATTCTATTCTATTCTATTCTATTCTATTCTATTCTATTCTATTCTATTCTATTCTTTCTTTCAAAACTCAGGGTAACAGCACAAATGTTTATCTCATTTCTTTTAAGCATAGTCTTAGCTTCAGTTCTGATGTGCCATCTCTTGTGACATAGACATATTGAAACTTATGCAATAAATCCTTTAACCACTTAGTACTTACATTTGTCCTGTAGACAGTTACTGCAGAAGTGCCAGGACTTGTTTCTGGGAAAGCAGATAGGTGATTTGTCTAGCACCTGGCTGAGAAGAATTTTTCTCATTCTTTAGCTCCTCTGTGTGCATTACTCCTTGGCAACACACTGGCGGTTCAATGTAAGGGTGAAGGAAAAAAAAAACAGGGCAGAAAAACAAACTCCACTGCCTTACAACTGAGGAATGTTATAAATAAAATAAAAACAGAAACATAGCTTTCTTTTTAGCACAACCCTAGAAGAAAAATGAGATTCCCACCCAGCTTCCTAAAAAAACATGTAATGGGTACCTACAAAGGAAACTGAGGAAATTGTACTTATAAAAAGTCTGCTAGATGAACTAACGGAGTTAAACACTAGAGAAACAAGTTAAAGAGTGTAGAATAGTAGTTACTGAGGTATTGAAGGCGATGGCATATAACTTATACTTATGTTTTTATAGTCAGTCTTGAAGGGAAAAACAGAACATTCTCTAAAAGTTCATAAATGCTAAGAATTTCACATTCTTGACATATTTGCACGGTAGCATGTCTCTGAGAAGATGTATTCATTTACTCAAGTATGAGAAGTCTGAACATTTATTTTTGGAAACACTGCTATTAATCATCTCAGCTACTCTGGAGTATTTGTTCTCAGTAGGCATGTGTTAAATCTGCTAGCAATGTTCTGTTTTTACTGTCCCTGATCCTGCCCTGTGAGATTCCACGGAAGACACAAGTATTTTATTGTAATACAGTGGCTGTATGTTACTTGGTTTATTATCAGATTTCTTCAGTTTAAAGCAACAGTTTACAACAAGAGGCCATAGGACTGCTACTGCTGCTCATATATTTCCATTTCATCATTATTTGGGGAGCTCAAGGTGGTGTCTATAAAATCCCCTTTCATTTTATTCACAACAACAATCTTCAAGGCTGAGAGACAGAGTGATTGACCCCAAATCACCATGGTATGTGGGTGAGTTCCATGTTTTAATGAGGACTCAGTCTCAAATCTCCTTTGATCTGGTCCAAGGTATTAACTGTTGTATTAATGTTTAAATTATCAAACTGACTGTCTATGGAGATTCTCAGTCATATGGGTCATGGTTGTCCCAAAAGTGCTTTTTCAAAAGGTCACTGGACTTTCTTTGTTTTTCCTTGAAGACATTTTGCTGAAGCTTCTTCAGTTCTGACTGAAAGGACTGTGAGAAATATAAATCCTTCCATTCTCCACCATTCAGACAGAACTGAAAAAGTTTTTTGGATGAGAAGCAAAATGTCTTCAAGAAAAAACAAAGAAAGTCCAGTTGCCTTTTGAAAAAGCACCTTTGGGATTATAAAACTAACTGTACTTTTTGGTATCTAGTCCATTTGGAACCTTCATCCCAAAAATGTTTACTTTGTAAGGCAAGATTCAAATCATTTTATACATGCCATGTTGAGCTACAGTTGCACAGTGTCATGGGCTGTGTCATTTGGAAACTACCATAAGTGATTGCAAACAACAATTTTTTGAATTTCAATAATAATTTAGATTTAGATATAAATTTAGATATAAATTTAATAAAATCTAAAAATCTAAATCTAAATAATAATTTAAGTCAGCATCTCCATTTCTGAAATCTCTTTAGCTTAGATATTCTTCATGAGGACATCGCTTTTAAAACAATTAAATGAAGACAGAAAAATAATTCTTAAAATTAGCGTATATTAATTATCCATTCTAAAAGTGTAAAATATACAAGACTTATATGTGTTTATAGGTAATAGCTTTGTTATGTTCATTATGAAAAATTATTTTAATTACAAGAGCAGATCTGACAGTAAGGCTTGCCAAGGAGTGAAAACAATGTGTACAAATTGTTTTGTCTTCAAACAACTGTTCAGATATGCAGTACAGAGGGTCAGCATTTCATAAAGAGGGTAATCAGCATTTACCCTTTCAGGAACAATCTTGCTTTTATTCTGGGAGGGCAGCCAAATGACAAGTTATACAGATTGTCTATAATTCAATGGGACAAGGGATAAAAGAAAGAAGATCACTCCACATCTTTTTAATGCAGAGTTAATGTAAACTGTGCTTGGTACACCTTACTCTCTAATAAGTCAATCTAGAGTTAGCTGAGTTTTATGAAGATTTGTCCTTTATGAAGCAGCTTTCTAAAGTAGGAACCATCTGACAGTGTGTTATAGTTTACAACTCTCAGCTGAAAATAGGACATTGTGGTTTAAAGTAAATATTTAGAATTACTCAAGCTTACTATTATGGGTCTGAAGTAAAGTTCAGTAATGTTATGACTGGAACTACACCCATATTTCCGAAGATCTTGAACTACTTTCCTGAAATAGTTCCCACAATTCACAGGACATTAGAATGTATTTTACTTTAAAAATGTTCATTCTTTCCAAATATGCCCAAATTAAAACATATATTTATCATTATTTTGTTCATTAAAAAACATGTTGAATATAATCCTTGTCTCATCTGGTCCTATATCTGGAAAACTCTATAAATATCTTTTCTTCATGTGGTAAGAAATGTTGGTACTCATTCGTTGCTATGTATGGGTTAAATTCACTAGAACATTCTGGATATCTATATGAGGTGAAATAACAAAATCCAAATAATATGTTTTTAGCAATTAGGCAAACTGTAAACTATAAAACCACCATTGTCTGGCTTTTTTTGGCCTGTTGATCTATTATATTAACACAAGGCATTTCATTTTGGTTTTTTACTTTTCCTCCAGAACCTGAAGGACTTTTTATCATGAACAAACTTTATGTTATCAGGACTCACATCAATGAAACTTCATTCTAACTGGCTATCCCTAGGGCTGACTTCCCCATAAAGATATCACCTGTCTCTAACAGAAGAACTTGGATAGAAGGCAGGTAGCAGAAGCATTGTGGAAGTATCTTTTTCAGTAACTTCAGTAACTTTTTGCTCTTCTCTCCAGGCTAGCCTGTTCTCTTCAGGCTGGTGGAGAATTTCATCTTTGATGCTGAAGAAGGATCCAATTGCTAGCCCATTTGATCATGTATCAAATTTAATCCAACTAAATACCAAATAGGAGAAGGTGGAATCTTGTTCTTCTTAGGCAACAAGTACCAGATCAGTTCTACCTCACCATGTAACAGTAGGGGATCTTAAATATGAAATATCATACATACATATAAATATCATAACATACAAAAGTAGTTTCACTACCCTGCAATGAAAGGGAGATCATTCTGTTTGTAATAGCAGGATAAAAAAAGGTGGTAGACATCACTTCCTATGAGTTGGAAGATACTTGCACCTGAAAGGAAAGTACTATGGGCTAGAAAAATGGTTCAACTTTCTACAGCAGTAGAATAATCAGTTCTCTCTGCATGAATCTAAAATTTATTAAAGTACAATATTTGACTTCAATTTGTTATTTTTATCTACTAACGTTAATATTGCCATTTTGTTCATTACTATTTTATTCACATCCATCTATTTTGATAGTATGCATAATATAAAGTTTTCCCTTGTGGCAGATAAGCTAATGATGATTCATTTTGCACTAATAGAGCTGCGATTTTTAGATGTTTGTAAATGTTTATTCAATTTTATTTTAAGAAAATGTTTTAAGGTGTGCTAGGCATCTCCTCTGGTTTACACATATTTTCTCTTTTGCCCACCTATGTATTATTGTTGTTGTTGTTGTTGTTATTATTATTATTATTTTTATTATTGATGATGATGATGATGATGATGATGATGATGATGATGATGTTGGAAGGGACCTTGGAGGTCATCTAGTCCAACCCTCTGCCAGGCATGAGGCAACCTGATTATATGATTATATGATTATAGAATGGAACTCATCATTGCATGAATTATGGGCTTATATTGCATAGTTTCTTTTCAAATTCTCATGCATTTTCTTGGTATGTCCTTGCTGGCCTCCCTCAAATGGAATAGAGGGGAGAGATAAATATTCAGAGGAAAAACAATATTCAAATCATAATGCCATATACATTTAAATTTCTTCTTTAATATGTTTTAATAACAGGAACAATATTAGCTCATAATAATCAGCTCTTGATCCTGGGATGAGTATTTTAAATAATCCAGTCCATACAAAGAAAATTATCTTTGAATACAGAATTCTTTGAAGACAGAATTATTAATTACTTTTATAGCTGAAAAAAAATACTCTATTATGGTTACAACGGCCAGGTCACACAATAGGAAAGCAAATGACCATGCCCAGTATTAGTTAATAGCCTGCAATGTCTAATGATACAGCTTCTGGGGATTGGGAACCAAGTAACAATGTAGTTTTCTTTACACATTTGTGACTTGACCTCAAATTTTTGAGTGGCCTTCTCTTCACTACAATTGCCATTTTCCATTTCTTCCAAACATAACTGGCTGTTGTATAGGCCTTTCAGGAAATGGTTAATTCCCCTGTCTTCTGACTCTGCAAAACTTCAATGGAAACATTGCATGACCTTGGAAAACCTTGTTGCCTGAGTGCTTAGTATGTATACAAACTGTCTTAGATTATATGCCCCAGAGATTCTTAAATAAGAAAAAACAAACATTTGATTAGCTTCTTGTAGTAGTCTTGTGTAGCTTTTTCCAATGTAGATCCTTCCCAATCCAATCACTTGCAATTCTCATAATTTACCTATAAGGATTGGCTTTCTGTATTATTCAGGTGTGGACTGGATTACTTCTACTTGTTTTTTTGGAACCATAATGCATGTGGAACAGTAACTATAATTTCCTCTACCATGATTAGTATAGAAACATTACTGTCATTTATTCCCTTTTTAAAATTCTAGCCTGCTCATTATTTATCACATTTTTGGCGAGATAAAGAAAACAGGACAGAAAAGAGAGTGAGGGAGAATATTTCCTGTATCCAATTCTTATAAAAGAAAAAGTCAAGGCAAAATATATTAGAGTAAATGGTACTAAAATAGTTTTCCCCATTTTTTAGGATATCTGTTCCACTTTCTCTAGCGTATAAGTGGTTTTGATTGGAGCATCCTGATCACTGTTTGCACTAATCCAAAGATACAGATTAGTTGTCAATATTAATTAACTGAATAGCCATTGTAAAAGTAAAATAAATAAGTACATGAGTAAACTAAAAACAGAAGCATTTCCTTACGTTTTCAAGCTTACTATAATATGATATTGCTCTATTAATTTAATCACAGCATATAAAATTGCAGCAACAAAAATATCTTCAAGAACTGTGAAAGTTCTAGTATTCTTTCCAAGTTTCAGCTCTGGGTATCCTAGTCAGATGTCTGTCTCCTATTTATGTTGTTTTGCTCCAGCATTTGGAAAACAACCCTTGAAGGAAATGTGTTACCTCTTAAGCTGAAAGAGTTGGTAAATTACTGAATGCAGCTCTTGTCCAATAGGTTTCAAAAAGAGCAATAGTGCTTTTGGATGGCACCTCTGTAGCCCAGTCTGATCTTAGGACAGAGAAGCCTTATTATTAAGTTTCTCATACTTTGCTCTGCTATGTTTCAAATGTATACTGTGTGCTAAATTGGGATCTATTTAAATAATAGCCTAATGGTAATAGGTATCTATGACAAAAGACATCTATTACCATTAGACTATTATTTAAATAGATAGTTACATATTCAAATGTTATACAGACCTGTATCTTATATTATGTTCTCTTTTTTGGGGTGGGGTAATGCACAGCTAGCTGTTAATCAAAACGAATTTCTATTTAAAAGAAAGAAAGAAAGAAAGAAAGAAAGAAAGAAAGAAAGAAAGAGAGAAAGAAAGAAAGAAAGAAAGAAAGAGAGAAAGAAAGAAAGAAAGAAAATTCTCCACTGTAGGTCCTATGAGGACATTTTTCAGAGAAAAAAACCTTCTATAACTTGTTTGGAAAATGCCCTACACCTACTGTAATACATAAAAGAGGGTTTAGTGTTTTAAAACTTCAACTATTTCTTTAGACAAACATGGAATGGGAATTGGACTACAGCAAATCACATTCCCAATTATAGCAAGAGAGGAATTTTTAAATACTCTTAGTACAATCCAAAGCGTGTAAACTCAGTAAGGTCATTTCAGTTCAATGGGATTCACTCCCAAGTAATTGTGCTATTGGGGATTAAAACTGTCATTTCTTTTTCCAACAGAAAGTTAATTCAGTGGCAGCATGTTTGCTTTGCATGTAAAATCTATGACTTAAGCCCTGGGATTGTCAGGAGATTTTTTTTTTTTTTAAATGTGATTTAAAAGCAAGAGCCAGTTTGATCTAGTGGTTAAAGCACCAGGCTAGAAACCAGGTGACTGTGAGTTCTAGTTCTGCCTTAGCCATGAAAGCCAGCTGGGTGACCTTGGGCCAGTCATTCTTTCTCACACAATTCATCCCACATGATTGTTGTTGTGGGGAAAAATAGGAGGCGGAAGAAATATTAGGTATATTTGCCATCTTAAATTATTTGTAAAAATAATAAGATGGGACATAAGTAAGTAATCAAACAAATGAATAAAGCAAATGAAAAAATTGAAACCCATCATCAAACTCTTATTCTTGTGGTTAGGGCCACAATTTAAAGTGGTAGGAATTATAACCTATAAAATCTGGAGAGCCACAAATTCCCTACTTTACTCCTATGCAGATGGATATACCTGCCATTCTTTTAGTTAATCCAAAAGCCAAGCAAGCAGCACTTTTCCATGTGTTGGAGAGGAGCTGAGAGTAAATATACCACTGTTTTTGATGACACAGTTTGTCTTTAGCTACAGTAAAGATATAATTTAATTGTCAGATCTGCTGACATCTTGATAACTTGCTTTTAAAATATTGGATAGGAGAAAAGATAAGTCCAATCTTATTGACACCTGGAAAGATTTAAACATGGTAGAATAAACTTTGTCAGATGACAGCATTATTTACTTTAATGGGTAAGCTCAGGAGGGAAAGGGATGAGCAGTATTATTCATATCAAAATTATCTGTCTGTCCAAAGATAAATTACTCAAGTCATTCTGAAATAAATGGAAGTATAATCAACAAAGTTTCTCTCTACAAAAACAGACACTGTGATCACTATTTTTAAAGAGTTGATAGAATATTATGCATATGTTTAAAGTCTATCTGAATTAACTGAGAAATAAGAATTTTAAGTCTAGATTAGCTCCATTTAATGCATATCATTTTTTTAAAAGGCACATGCATAAACTGCTTTTTATCTTGCATTTTTAAGGTAAGCAGGCAGGCAGGCAAACAATCTAAAGGGAATATTTCTAAGCGGTTAACAGGTAAAACAGTATCATAAAGCCTTTTTACAATTTTGAGGTCCAACTGCATTAGTGAACTCTTGATAGTTCTTATAAAGTATTACACATAAAAGGAAATATTGGAGAAAATTATACAAAAGGGCAATGAAGATAAGCAAGGAGCTGAATCAATATGTATTCTGTATTAAAGATGGCACCATTACAATTTGCTAAGATATGTAAAACTAGAAAATCGTGTCAACTTGCTAACATGTCCAGATAATGCTTAATCTGAACACACAAGGCAACACCAACCTTTTGGAACACTGTAGTAGTTAAGATGTTGGTCTAGGAAAGTTCAGATCCAAGGCTACTCTTAGCCATGGAAACACACTGAGTGATTTTGGGTCAGACAACACCAAACCTACTTCACAAAGTTCTGTTGTAGAAGAAGAAATGTTATTGTGTTGCCTTGAACAGAATAAATGAGGCATCCATTTGATTCTGCTGGAACGGAGAGAAAAAATTTAGTTATGTAGGCATAGTCTAGGAATCACATTAGGAACAGTGTTAGGAGAAAACATTAAGAAAGATTTGGGGAGCCAGACAATTTCTTGAAAATATGGTCCTGAAAACATGCTTTTTGAGTATGCTCTTCATTTTTCTTTTCAAAAGGAAAAATTTGGGAAATGAAAAAATAAATCAGAGTTGGATTCCAATATATATAGAAGTAATATTTAATATTTTTATTTATTTAGTATGAACATAGAGCCAATTTGTTGGCTGCATGGACTAGTCCAGGCAGTCACCAGGAGTCAACATTGAATTGAAGGTACCAAAAAAAGTACTGACATATTTTTACATTGTCCTTCTTGCTAGAAGCTAGCCAAGGGATATGGAAGATTCCTAAAATAAAACCATAAAAATATAGGAATGAAACCACTAAAAGCATGAAAAAGTAGAACACTAAAAATAATTTTCCACTTTTAGCTTTTTGTAGAAAGCATTTAAGAACACCTCTGTAGGATTGATTGTAACAACGCTATTATATAATAGTAATACTAATTATATAGCTGTATTCTAACAACTCTATAAAACTACGTACCTCACAAAAGAGCCTCTAGCTCAGTATTTCCCAAACTTTTTTCTTTCATTACCCAAAACCACTTACCAAAAAGTCCTTTATTACCCAATGTACAAAAAACACTTTAATTTAAATGCCCTGTTGTGAATGGGTAACAGGTCCGTGTGTCACTACCCAAAGAAAAACCACTTTTACCCAATTTTGAGTAATTTACCCAAGTTTGGAGAGTGCTGCTGTAGCACAATGCAGGTGCACATTTATCATAATCATCTGTCTGTTAGCAGCACTCCACTATAAGTGTCACTAGAAATAAGAGCAGTTTTGCCTTATAGCTATTGGGAGCACAGACATTTGACATATAGGAAGTATTTCATTCTGTAATCAAAACAGCTGAAAAACAGAGTGAACCCATCTAAAAGTTGAATCACTGGTTTATACCACTAGAATCATCTATGGAGATGTTTCACTTCTTATCCAAGAAGCTTCTTCAGCTCTGACTGGATGGTGGGGAATGGAAGGATTTATATGCCTTGCAGACAGTTGGTCATTTGCAGAACTGGTCATTTTTGACATAGATGGCCTCTTTGACCTCTTTTTCAAACCAGCAGTCCTATCTGTTCAAAATATGGATTTTGCTGTCTTTGGACAGAGAGGACCATTGGTTTGAAATAGGGGTCAAAGAGGCCATCTATGTCAAAATTGACCAGTCTCTCTCAACCTTCAATCAATAGAGGGGTAGGGATACAATATCATCTATCTCCAGTCCACAACACAGTCTTTTGAACAGTTTCAAGAAGGCTCCACACCCATTTGCACTACTCAGATGACTCTGAACACACAGTTAAACCTCCAGGTGGCCTCAACGACTCTCTAAAACAGGGGTGTCAAACTGCCAGCCCGTGGACAGGATGTGTCATGCCAAAACTGTGCCCACCCGAGCTCCGGCAATGGGGGAAAAGTCGTCATACATCGCAACACGTCATGTGACGTTGCGAGTTTGACACCCCTTCTCTAAAAAAATGCAAATGACCAGCTGTCTGCAAGGAGTATAAATCCTTCCATTCCCTACCATTCAATCAGAGCTGAGGAAGCTTCTTGGATGAGAAATAAAACATTTTCAAAGAAAAACAAGAAATTTCAGTTGCCTCATGAAAAATATTTTTTGGGATAACTATGACCTGGATGACTGAGAATCTCCATAGACATTCTTTTACAGAAAGGATTCCTGGAGCGTTAGATGGTAAACATCATTTGGCTGTTAATATTGTTGTGACTAGGACTGAAGTTGTGTTTTGCTGTCTAAAGTTTCCAAATTTGTGCATTTTATTTTTTTATTTTATTTTTAAGATTACTCCTTGTTAATCATATCATTGTATTTCTTTGCAGTGGATAGAATGCAGTATTATAGGATAACTCTGCCAACTGCCAGTAGTTCAGTCCTGATTGAGGTTGACTCAACTTCTATCTTTCCAAGGTCAGTAAAATGAGGACCCAAATTGTTGGGGGCAATATGCTGACTCTGTAAATAGCTTAGAAAGGGCTGTAAAACACTGTGAAGCAGTATATAAGTCTAAATGCTATTGCTATTGCTTTTGTTTTGCAGTGTTACAGATTCTGCTGAGTTAAATACAACTCAATGTTGATCCTGAAGAGTTAATGGCAGAATTAGGTGTTCTAATGCCTATGGACATAAACTATAGATGCTTGTCACCCTTGCCACCCACAAAGATCTCACTTGAATTCATTGGGAAAGACTAGTGTATATACCTAATCTGAGTAAAGGAAATGTGAGAAAAGTATTGGAAATTACTATACAATAGCACAAATTTCTCATGCAAGCAAAGTTTTGCTTAACATCTTACAAAGAAAAAATGAACTATACATGACAAGAACAGTGCCAAATGAATAGGTTTCATAAGAGGGAGATAACCAAATCAAATATCTGATATAAGGTGGATGCGATTCACATTACTAGACAACCTAGGAAATGTTTTAGAAGGATTGGCTGTCAGACTTAATGTCAACATCCAGCTTGAGAATCCAAATAAAACTCCAGGTTCATTCCATCTCCAAAAATCTTACAGTTTACTGCATGGTAATGTTGAAGCAAAACTAACTCTGAGGTTTCAACACCAATTCATAGACTTAAACAATAATTTTCTCAGCCAAACCCCCAACGTCTTATATGGTCCATATAAACAAGTTCACTTTGTTAGGGGAACTGTCTGCTTCAAATCCACCCCTGTTCTAGTGTCCTTGAAAAGGTTTCAGGCTCTCACGGTCTTCAGCTGAATTGTAGAAGTTTTGTTTCTCCATCTAACCCACTTGAAAGTAACACATCCGCCCCCCACTTACTCTAAAGGCAAGAGGCATTTTAGCTGCCAAAGTTTCATCCTTGACACTTACTATGCTTGAAGTGTAAGCTGCATGAAAAATCTCTGGCTTATAGGTTTCTCCCACTATAAGCATATTTTGGTTTAATATCTTTACATTTATTAATACCAAGTTACAAAAATGAATATTATTTAACAATGTGAATGTACAGCATTTTATATTAAATAGCAAAAGCTTGGAGTGCATCACTACAGAAAGAATTATAGATTTATTGAGCATGGACAGCAAAAAATATTACTCTTCATTACTGAGAAGATAATGCAGTTTAAAATCTTGGATTGACAATATGCAATCATTTTCTCTTTTTGAACTAGCTCTCTATAGATATCATAGGAAAAACTGATCAATATTTTCCCCATATGGGCAAAGTTTAATGATGTACATGAATGTTCTTGTTTTCTTTCCCTTTTTTTAAAGTTTGTATTTATATTGTTCCTCCTCCTCCTCCTCCTCCTCCTCCTCCTCCTCCTCCTCCTGGAATATGGAAATGTTAGAAATTCTGTTTCATTGTTCTATAGAAATGGTAGCAGAGGATTATTATGTATCCATACAGATTGGTAGCAGAGGATGGCTACATAGCCATACAGATTGGTAAAATATACAGTGTACAGTCACCATAGGCCTTGCTGCTTAAGTGTTTCAACTGTCACAGGAAACTCTCCTAAGAATATAAAGAAACCATAGATTATAACCATAGATGCAAACTAAAAAATATAAGAGGAAAAAATTGGATCATATGAATGGCAAAAATTAAGAAGCTATGACCTTAGAAGAGCTACAGATTGGAGATAGCTGAAGACAATATTCATTTACACAATATAGGTTGACATGATTGCACCTAATTAACTAAAATACTCTTTGCTTGCAATAAAGGAAAACTGAGGCTCAGAACTGCATCATTAGTTACCAAACAGCTGGATCTCATTATTACCTGCAATAATTTTAAAGTTTTGTGTTTCATTGGTACATAATCCACTCTTCTGTGGAAACGTAAGATATTTAAAAATGTGTTTGTTAGCAAATAGGTGACTCATATATATATATATATAAAAATATTGGAACATTGGAACAGAATTATATCATACTTGTGTTATAAAATAAACCATTAAAATTGATTCAAAATTTGTAAGGCTTTGAGGGCCCCATAATACTGCCATCTAGTGATGGAAATGGGTGGACATATGCATTATCATTTTTAGTATAAGCATTATAGTTGGGTAAGTCTCGAAATTGGGGCTAGTTATAATTTCCAAATTTTCAAAGAATCTGTTTGCAAAGCTATTAGTATCCTTTGCAAATAAATTCAGGAGAAAATGGAGGGAGAATTACTCAATTTCTGAGTGGCTGCAGATCAGAAAATAATCTTTTCATTTGAGCCTTAAGTCCCAGACCTAGTCCTAAATGACTGTCGGTCTGTTGTGGAATTTTTGGATCTGATCACTTATCAAACATATCTTAATTATGTGGGACAATCTCTATGCTTACCTATGGGTAGAATCCCAGCAGAACCATTACTACTGATCTCTTATATATGGGCAAATTCATATTTAATTTTTAATTAATTATTTAATATTTAATTTTTAGTTCTACGCCTTCCCCAGAAATCTCATATGATTTCTCTCATAGAAAATAATTTACTCATAAGTTGTTTACAGAATTACAGGAAAGCTATATCAAATCTAATTGTACTCAGGCCCCTCAGGCCATGGTTTAAACCAGTGGTTCTTAACCTGGGTGATATCGCCCCCCAGGGGGCGATTTCATTTTTCAAGGGGGCGATGGAACGAAAAGGGGGTGATATGGGGGCAATGGAGCGAGAAGTTTTGGGGACACTTTTGAGACTTTTTCGTACAGTGAATCGCTGTATATCTGTCGTACAAAAACATCAGATCGCTTGCTATTAGTGGACTGAATTGTGTTTTCAAATGTTCCTCCAGCTAGCTTCAGTACAGAATGCTGTACATATGTGAATACGCATCGGCTTCGTTTTCGAATTTTTGTTGTGCTCTGTAAAACATTTTGTGTGTCTCTTTGTATTGTACTTTTTTAGCGTGCACTCCAGTGTGATATTATATTTTCTTTGTGTCTTTTTAATCCTTTTTACAGTGTGCGTGACTATATATACTTTCCTTGAATCTTAATTTAGTTTCAGAGTTTTCGTCTTGAAATTCTTAGTTCCTGCATTGCAGTTTGTTCTTGTGCCCTTTTTATATTTCTTTTTGCATCTTAAAATTCACTTGTAATTCAATCATTAAATGTTACTGTTTTTCTTTTCGGGCATTTCACTTTCTTGCAATTGAATTTTGTTTTCAGTGGTCATTACATTTAAGTGTCTTGAATAAATAAGATAATAATGAAATACATGTATCATGAAGTTTGGGAATAAAGTGATGGGTAGCACCAAAATTTTTCACACAGTTGAGATATGGGAAAAAGACTGGAAATAAATTATTTGCATCGATATGTCCTGATGACAATTTTAAAGAAAACAAAAAAAGTGTTTGCATAAATTGAAGAATTATTTCCTATGAGAGGTTATGTTGTGGGAGGGGGCGATGACAACTTTCTCATTGGCTCAAGGGGGCGATTCGTTCAAACAGATTAAGAACCACTGGTTTAAACAACCTTGTTCTGTTAATTCTATAGCACCAGTCCTGTGAAAATATATCATGACTAAAAAGAAACAGGCTCATTGGAAAATTTAAGTTTTATTCTTTTACGCTTTGTGGGAACATCTTGGATTTCCCAAATGAAATTAAAGTCTTTTTCATTAAAATAATAAGAGTGAAAATTATCTCAGTGATGATATTGGACTAAGAAGGGTCAAACTAAACAGAAAACCCAGACTAGTCTTTACTTTTAAAACTGTTTTCTCATTTCTATATTTTATTTTCTCTCTTATTAGAACTAGAAAAAAACCGGATACACATTTTTCATCTAAAGTTATATTTCTTAATGTTGCTTATGAAAATTACGTTTATTTTAATAAAATTTGATATTCTCAGGAGATTTAAGGCTACCTTATTTAGCTGCAAAAATGTGGATGATCAGTAGTTGGAAACAAAAACAATCCAAACATTTAATTGAAAATATATCTTTCAATAATAATAACATGATTCACATTAATAATATGATTATTAATTATTAATATGATTATTGTTTAGATTTAACAAAAACTTTTCCTTCAACAAACAGATCTTCCTAGAATAATTTTGACTGTTCTTTACTTTTATTACAGTAAAATATAAATTTTGCATGTTTGGAAATGATATCAAAATCTAAGTTCTGAAACATATAGTTTGCTATATGCAGCATTTTCAGATGTTCCAATTTTAGTATGTATGCTGCTGAAGTGGGTACCATTTTCAGATGTGAGAAATATTTCCTGATGACATTTATTGTGGCTTTCTAAGGATTAAAAATCTCCAGATGCATAAAAAATTAATAATTCTGAATTGATCTCCAAATGCCAGATGTAATCCAGATGTTAAGCTACTTTTGAATGCATAAACTTAAGATTAAAAAAATCCAATAATAATAATTACTATGACAGTTAAATTACACCAAATACTAAATAACTGACATATATTAGTAAAAGCAATTTTATAAAAGGTTTTCTATATAGTCTTTCAGAGATTTTGTAAACCAAACCATCCATTGAGAAATTAGTGTTGTAACATAATCACCATTGCCTAAACAATGTTATCTCCCTGAACTTCAGAACCTCATAAAATTCCTATTGTTTAAAATTATAACTGTGACACACTATATAAAATTTATAATCTAATAATTATAAATAAATTATTTATAAACTCAATTGGTAATGCCGGGTTATAATCTAACATTTTTTTAACTTATTTAGTTGAAAAATAGGGTGAGAATCCTTTTCTCCTCACTCATACCTGTGGGCTTACCATAAGCATGCTTCCCTGCAGGTCAGTTGAATGGCCCTATCCTTGTTTCTCCTCTCACTTGGTGTGGTCTTTCTTTGTGATGGACCAGATCTTGGTATATATCAGTGATGGCGAACCTTTTAGAGACTGAGTTCCCAAAAACTGGCCCTGCCCCTGCCCCACCCCTGGCCCACCCTGCTTGCCCGCAGGGCCACACCGCCTCCAGGGCCCACTGCAGATCCCCCAGGCAGCCCAGCAGCGCCATGGCGGCCATACCCTCTGCCCACACCCCGCAGCATCAACTGTGCGTGTTGGGGCATGAGGGTAGTCTTGTCTACGCTGCCTGGCTGCCATGGCCTTGGCTGCGCTGCTCCACGTGGGCCATGCTCAGGGGCAACTCTCCTCCAGGGAGGCTGCTGGTGAGGAGGGGGGCGTGGGCAGAGGCAAGACTGGGACAACGGCATGTATGCCCACAGAGAGGGCTCCGAGTGCCGCCTCTGGCACCCGTGCCATAGGTTCGCCACTACTGGTATATATGCTGAGATGCCTGACATGAAGGCTTTAGTCACCTTTCAAGTTGCCCAGAAGTGCTTTGCACAAGAAAAGCTGTCATGGATTGTTTTTGAACATAGATTTACAATCTTCTCAAAAATTGGTGGATCGTTATGCCAAAATATCAGATCAGTAAGGCAATTGCATGCATATCGAGAGGGCTTGATCCATCCCTTGACCTGTCACTTCAGCTATTTATAGATACAAGTATGTTGGTCTTGGAAGATAGGTAGAGCTCTGTCCATAATAACCTGGCTGATAGATCAATGCAGTTGACAGGTCCAGGATGAAGCAAAGAGGGGCTGGAATATGGTGCGTAAAGAGAACTTTTATCATCTGAGACCTTTCTCTTACCCACTGACCTATTATTACCTAGCAGACTTTTTAAGTACAGATTTACTGGTCATCATAGGCCTGTATCCTAAAATATCCCCAGGAACAACTTATAGCTGCAGTCAGTGCTTTTTTTCTAAAAAAAAAAAAAAAAAAAAAGGTGCTGGAACTCACACAGGTCATACAACCTGCCTTGCCTACCCTATAAGGTTCCATCCAAAAAAGGTGCCGGAACTCCGTTCTGGGCGTTCTATGAAAAAAAAAGCCCTGGCTGCAGTGCAAAGATTATGAAAAGTATTGGAATGCTGCTTCTGCCTACTTTGAGCCCCACTGAAGCTAGAAGCAGAAACTAGTAGACCTCCTATTTTCCCATCAGCTCTTAAACTTATACATGCTGCAAACAAACAGCAGTTTTGGAAGTGAATGGCAGCAGATGAGAGTACGCAGAGCAGAATTGTCCCATGGAATATGCCAAAAAAGATTGGATTGGGCAAAATGCCATTACCTATCCTCCTAGGCCAGGGGTAGGCAACCTTGGCTCTTTTATGACTCATGGACTTCAACTCCCAGAATTCCTGAGCCAGCACACCTGCCTCAGGAATTCTGGGAGTTGAAGTCCACGAGTCATAAAAGAGCCAAGGTTGCCTACCCCTGTCCTAGGGTAATTGAAAAAAAAAAAGACCACTGATAGACTGTAACTTTTCATCTCCTGGTTTCTTCAGACCCTGGGGAGGAAGGGAGGAAGGAAGAGATTGATGTCAGCAGCCTTTAACTAGTAATTGGTCTGCTCCCCTTTTAAGAGGTCATCCCTGGATGCAGAAGCATTAAACAATTACTATCCAGTTTCTAACCTTCCTTTCTTTATTAAAGATTATTATACAAACAAAAATTAAGAAAGTTAAGAGAGAAGAAGAAAAAGAAATAAAGATCCATTTGGAATGAGGTTTTTATTTCTTTCTGCACTTTCTATGTTGGACAGGGGGCTTTCTTCTGATAGTTCATGAGAGGACAACATGCCTCCACTCCTCAACATATCAATATTCTTGCACAGACAGAAATATTTAAGATCATTCTCACTGAAATCCATGTCTCTAGACTTTGGGCATTCATTTGCATTCTGAGACAAGGAGAAGACGTATTGCCTTACAAGTTCTACCCTGTATTACATATGAAATGTTGTTAGATGCAAGCCTTCATCATTGATACACATCACAGTTCAGTGCACATCCTATGAGCAAGTCATTTCCCCAAATTCAGGATCTAAAGAAAAATGATCCTCAAATATAATAGTCAAGTTTATTGAAATGAAACTAACATGATGCTGGAGGATTAAATGGTTTTGCAATGCAGGTCTTCTTGATTATTTTTCCAGAACCTGTTGAGAATGTAGGTAATAATTGATTGTTTGCTGAAGACTTAAAGACTTAATTGGTTTGGAAGACACCAGAAAATAAATTGAACTGTAATCTGTCTCTGACTTCTTTACCAAAGATAGGAACATTTTAGGCTATCTGTTTTCCTTTGTTCTCTTCCAGGCACTTAATGAATATTCTGAACCCTTCTTAAAGAATGCTGTTTAGAATAATGGGCAAGCACTATCCTCTAAGGCAACATCAATTCTTATCTTTGAAGCCATGCTGAAGTCAAGGAAATGTGTCCTCAGTATCATAATTCTAAAACTCACTTCATTATGAAAATAGTGTTTGCATTTTTTTCCTATAAGAACTATTGGAGAGAATTGGGTTTCCAGCTTATTTCCTTTTTTATGTCAGTCTCATCTCATAATTGCCAAACTGACATTTCACTTATAACTTTGAAGAAAATATGATAGATATATTTGCAACAATAAGCCTTTTAAATTAAAATTCACATCTGTATAAAGGTCAGTTATCTGTCATGGATTTTTTCTATGAGCAGAATCGTGACGTTTATTGAGGCAATTCCCCATTTCTGCTTAGCACTGTACTAGATTAAAATATCAGATAGTTGTCTAACTATATCTCACCATGTCCCTCAGTTTTCTCTAAACATATCCAGTTCCTTCAACCTCACTTCATATGATTTAGTTTCTAATATCCTGGCCATTCTTTTTGCCCTCTGTTTAACTTGTTCAAGCTTATCTTAATCCTTCTCAAGTATTCTAGAATTGGACATAATACTGAAGATACAATCTGACAATGCAGAAGAAAGTGAAATGATTGCCTCCTAAAGTTTGGGAATTACAGAAGCAGATGCAACCTAACATTGCATTTGCTATTTTACAAGCCTATTATTAGGACTAACTATCTTTACTTTGTTATAAACTTGTACTCCAAGATTTTTGTTTTTTTATAATTGCTACACTAGAGATCTGACTTCTGGCTTCTGTTAATAACTGCATTGTTTTCAAGGTGCTTACAAATCAATCACTTTATATAGCCAGGATACTGTTAGAATATATATAGAAAAAAAGAGGCTAAAATTAAATCTAACAGGACAGAGGTGTTGTTTATCTATCAAGATGCTCTGCATGGTCATTGCTTCTGAAGGAATAAGTTGGTAACTTATGTCCTTCTGGACTCATGTCTATTGGACATGAGTGCAGGGAGAGGCCATGATTCTGACAAAGGAAACCTTTGCCCAATTTTGTGAATATTTTCCCAGAAACACATGGTAATTGTGGAGGATAGTCATGTGATATCAGAAAAAAAATGCAGCTTCTTTAAAGAATTGCAGTTTGAGTGCTGAAACACTATGGGGGCTCAAACCCAAAATACTGCGTAACAATAGCAATAGCGCTCATACTTACATACTGCTCCATAGTGCTTTAGAGCACTCTCTGCACTGTTTACAATGTCAGCATATTGTCCCAGCAATCTTCATTTTACCGACCTTGGAAGGATGGAAAGCTGAGTCAACCTTGAGCTAGTCAGGATCAAACTCCGGGCTGTGAGAGTTTCCCTGCAATAGCGCATTCTAACCACTGTACCACCAGGGCTCCTGCATCAGTGTAAGATTGGCTAATCTGTTGTTTGTCTTGCTTTTTCTTTGGTTTGGACATAAAGTAAGTTTCTTCTCCAATTATTTGACATTTTACTGTTGTCTAGGACTTTTCAAAACTAATACATAGAGTTTCAGCCAGACTATTAGCAAAGTTCCTCTGGTATACTAAAATAAAATTAATTTAATCAAAATCAATTTTGAAACTGATAGG
Source organism: Protobothrops mucrosquamatus (assembly GCF_001527695.2). Classification (NCBI taxonomy): domain Eukaryota; kingdom Metazoa; phylum Chordata; class Lepidosauria; order Squamata; family Viperidae; genus Protobothrops; species Protobothrops mucrosquamatus. Next base: position 418,531 of record NW_015386587.1, on the reverse strand, counting down.
TGTTCCCTGATCATATTTTAAATCTTGCTGTGTATCTCTGATGTTCATAATCAACTGGTAGAACACATTCCCTCAAAATAAGAATTTGAATAGCTTTTTCTGTATTGTTTGTTAGCATTTTGCTGTCTATACTGAGCAGTTGCCCTATTGATTATTTTCTTTCTACAGGTAGTTCTTGACTTACAACCTTTCATTTAGTGACTGTTTGAAGTTACAACAGTATTGAAAAAAGTGACTTATGACTATTTTATACAATTATGACTATTGCAGCATGTATTTAAGATGGTTGCGGTGTCCTGGGGTCATGTGATCAACTTTTACAACTTCTGACAAGTAAAGTCAACGGGAAAGCCAGATTCATTTAACAATGGTGTTACTAACTTAACAACTGTAGTGGTTCACTTAACAACTGTGGCAAAAAAGGTTGTAAAATGGGGCAAAACTTACTTAACAATTGTCTTGTTTAGCAATATAAATTTTGGGGTCAATTGTGGTCATAAGTCAAGGACTACCTATATGTTAGTCCTTTTGTTTTACTTACTTTCAGTAACCACAGCTCATTCTGAGCATCAAGACTATAAGAACTCCCGAGACAGACTTCATGAAAGAAGAAGGCAGCACTGAATAGATTTCACCCCTGCCAATCTTTCTTCAGTCAGAATCTGCAAAACAAACAAATATGCATGGGGATACAATATATCCTACAAAGGTTATATTGAAAGCTGAGAGTAGACAAAAGTTGTTCTATCTTTAAAAAAAATTACATTTAGAATTTTGCAATGGAGAAATATATTGTGTATAAGAGAAAACATATGGGGGGAAAAGCATTTACATTAGAAATGACATTAAAAAGAGTTGTATGGAAGCAGACTTTTCAAATAAATTTTAAAAATGCATTAAAATCAAGGCAGCCTGGAATGTTTTCCTACTATATTGACAGAAAATGAAAGGAATTTATATTGATGGGGACATCCATAATTAATAGATGCTAGCTGGCTATCTTCTTTTGCAGTTCAATACAAGTAAAGGTTTTTGCCAATCCTGGCCCCAAACATTTTGCTTCCAAAAGCAGAATCTAAACTGCACAGATTGTCCTTGTCATTAAGTAGTTGTAAGATGCCCTACAACAGAAGATTTCTTAAAGATAAATGGAAACAATCCATTAAATTTTTTAAAAATAACTCCAACAGTAGGAATAATCCTGGGTCAGGAAATAGAGGAGAAACACTCAGTTAAGTTGCACTCTTTTTTTTTCTTCCAATGAAATGTTTTATGTTCTTGCTTTTTTTCAGTGATAATCATTACTTGCAGTTTTGAAAGGTCACTTAAGAAGTATATGTAGCAATGGCTATATTTCGGTGAAGTAATATCATACAGCACACTAGTAACTCATAATTACCATCTTGGATATACAAAACTCTATCTTTACTAATAAATTGAAAACCCCAATGGAAGAATACATTTGTATCATAACCCAAAATAATTCCACTTAAATCTCAATATTTATATTTAACTCTTTTAAATTAACCAGGCTTTATATATAGGAGTGAAAAATCAAGTAAGTTGTAGTTATATGCTGTTTTAAATTTTATGGAGGACCATTAATAAATCAGTGTTTCACACATATGAAAGATGGAAGGATGACCTTTTTTTGGGGGGGGGGGAAATACCATCTAGCTTTTGCATTGTTTTACCTTTCCCACCTTACTAAAAGAAGTCTTTCTCAAAATTCATATATAGATTTGTATATACTTTTAATACATTCATTTTTTTAAAATGTGCATGCTTTGTAAACAATTTGTTCTAATGTCTACACTTCAGACGGGCTTTTTTAGACTGGGGAAACTGCATCATCACAAAATTCAGGTAAGAACAAACAAGGAAGAATATTTGCATTCCACTTTATATTTACAGCTACAGTTTGAAAAGTGCAAATTTGGCTACCGTATATTTATATTTCATATTCAAATGTGATATGAACATTTTTTCCCATTCCTTCTATTGCTGTAGCTACAACCTAATCAGAACAAATGATGCTCCATATAGAGGCTATATGACTTGTAATTGTAATTTAGGATATAACTTTACCAAGACTTTCCTTTTATATTCTTTTTATTTATTGTGATTTCAGGAGAAAAACTCAGTGTGGGTTTGCCAGAGTGCTACGATAAAGACTAAACTTATTATATCCCTAAGTGATGTCTCAGCTTTAGAAAAGTGCAATTTAATCTCTGTCTCTTTCTCTACCCACTCACCTACAACTTTGTACCAGATTTGATTTACCACTGAATATTATTCAAGGTTCTGCTGATCACCTGTAAAGCTCTTTTTAATTCAGGCTTGGCTAGATTTGAGCAATGAATGTCATTTACAGCAACTTCCTAGCCAAGCTGTCTTAAAATGGTGCGCCTTCTGTGAAACAGCTTGCCACTGTTTCCTCCTCCTCCTCCTCCTCCTCCTCCTCCTCCTCCTCCTCCTCTTGAAATCAAGACTCTTGATAGCATTTTGGTGCAATGAAAATGGACTTATCCCCATTGGATGGCACTATTAGGGTTATTTAGTTATTTAGTTTATATTGTAGCAATAGCAATAGCAATAGCACTTAGATTTATATACTGCTTCACAGTGCTTTACAGCCCACTCTAAGTGATTTACAGATTCAGCATATTGCCCCCAACAATCTGGGTCCTCATTTTACCAACCTCGGAAGGATGGAAGGCTGAGTCAACCTTGAGCTGGCGAGAATCGAACTGCTGGCAGTCAGCAGAATTAGTCTGCAATACTGCATTCTAACCATTGTGCTACCACGGTTCCTGTTTATGCTATTTAGATTATTATTATTACAGTATTTTATTTTTTGTGTTTGTGCTTAATGTAATGTGTGTGTGTGTGTGTGTGTATGTATGTCTGTGTATGTCTGTGTTGTTCCCAAGCTAGCAAAGGGATTTAATTAATGTAAGTGTGGGTAATAATAACAATATAGCCAAAAAGGTCTGAAGAAAAGTGGATAATTTTTAAAATTAGCATATGATAAAACAGTTTAATGAATTTTTAAAATAGTATATATTCATAAAACATTTAAAACTCAAACTTATTAGTAAAGACCTTTCTTTTGTTTTGTTTTGTAATATGTGGCTGTGACCCTTGTAATGTTAGGATTTTTATCTGACAATATTTTAACATATTCCACAAATTCAAAATTACTGGTTTTGATTTTAAAATAGGCCCAATAATATAAGCTCTAATAAACTCAGGGTAATTAAAGATGACTCATAGTTTCAACGCCAATATTTTTGAGGATAGACAATCTTCTGAAATCTAATGTATAACATATTGGGGGCAACACATTTAATCTGCCTTTTGCAAAGGCTATTCTATATTTACTTAAATGTATAGTGCTAAGGTATATAAAATGTGAAAAGTAAACTTATAATTCATTCCAAAAATCATAATTCCTGTATTGAGTTGTCCCATAATCTTGGTTTCACATAATAAAATACCAATGTCTATTCCTGGAAAATAAATGGTTGGCATCAATATCAATCTAACCAATCTTTTGAGTAACCAGATTAAACCTTGTATCTGCAAATCAGTCATTTGGAATGGTATTTAGCTGTTCTTGTTTCTGAAAATATATATTTCAAGCCACAATTTAATTGTACTTAGCCAAGTGTTTGTTTTTAGGAAACCTTGCCCCATTTCCAGGAGAATAACAGAATTTAGAACATTTAAAAGAGCTCTTAATTTTTTTTTATCCACAATTGGATTATGTTATTGACAACTTTGACCCAAATTGAAGGTCTGTATGAGAACTACAATGAAATGTCTGCATTAAAGATTTGTATTGTTATAGGGACAGATTCTGCCCCTTCTGTTTTGACTAAATGCATCAAAGCATAGTCATCACAGCAGCATTTGCTTTCAGAAATATGAGCTTGAAATTTCTATGCCAGGACAGAGCATGATAGCCTAAGGATATCTACCTCTAGATTTAATTCAAGAAAATGGATTGAAGAAATTATTGACCATCTTAATTTAACAATATGTTTTATGTAATAATAGTGGTTGTATATTTTCTACTTTTCTGGAGTAATAGATTTCTTTAAAATGAACTTTTATTGTTCAGTTGGGAAAATGAAAAATGCAATTACTGCAGAGATTTCTCAAAATAATCATCTAAATTTCAGTTCGATTTCCTCTTGTATTTTTTTTATATGCCACTTAGCTGACATTTTATTTCACCCAACTGAAATAAAAAGGAAATGCCATTATGCCTATTTTCACTTTGCAAATGTAATTTTACCCCTCCCACATACCTCAATGGATAGAATAAAATGTCAAATTAATGATGTTATTAGAGCTGGGAGACAGGATTGATGGTTCCTTAGTATCTATGCATAACATTTCCTTGCACTTATGGGAGTGACAATATTGTCATTTTCTTGATGTCACCCTTGAGGATAAGTCTGCAGAAAAGCAGAATGTTCTGGCAGTTCTGTTAAAATACTAACAGGTTACCTCAGGAGATATTCCTGACGGAAAACCTATTTTCATAGTGGATCATGCAACAAAATTATATGTAAAGGGATGGACTTAGGAAAAGCTATATTTGAAATGAGCTTTATATTTTATTGTTCAAGTACTAATTTTTCCATATTTTTTTCTATATTTCTTTATACTCTGAAAATATAGGCTCAGTTAATCATATTCTTCTATATTGTCTTATTGCTCTAGAAGGCATTTAGATTGGATTTCCAGATCCTGACATGAAATTTCTGGAGGAAATGCATCCTTCCTTAAATTATAAAACAAAGCTAGAAGTCAAGTCCTAGTGATAAATCCAGGATCAAGGAGCTGATATAGGATGGGGCATATTAAAATTTGGAAATATTTTGATATTTAAGTAAAGCTTACTTAGAACAGGAAGCATCTGCTTAAATAGATTGAATATCTGGTGTGAATTCACGAGGCCTACAGAGATTGCAGTGTTCAGATCAGAGGTTCACCTTATAGGATAGTTATAAGCAAAAATGTTCAAGCACCAGAAGATATTGACATCTTCTTCCACCACTGTTTCTTTTCTTTTTTCTTTTCTTCTCTTTTCTTTTTTGAAAAATGTAGGCAGAGTGGGTTTTATTCATCTCAAAACTGCTGGAATAGGTGTTGTCTCATTAATCTAGGAACTTGCCAATGCTGCTGTGCTGTAGACTAGACTATGGGTGCTGATTCTAATCCAGATTGAACAAATTCTGGTCCATCCTTTCCTGACTCAGAAACTTTTGAATTTTTAGAATCATGTCCATGTGATATATTAAGTATGATATTCCCTTTGGCAGCATTAAACAAACTTTTGTGACTATAAATTTCTTCAGTGAGTTTCAGTAATATGTGCAGTCTGACTGTGGGATATTTAGTTGTAACAGGCTGCAGAAAATGACACAGACTAAACTATTTCCGCAGATAGATAGATAGACAGACAGACAGACAGACAGACAGACCGATAATCATAGATTTTATTAAACACTTTCCTAAAATTTAAAGCCTGAAGATGTTAGGATACAATATATAGGGATCATCTGTAAAGACAAAAAAATCAATCATAAAAGTGATTCGTACAGAGAAAGTGGTCTATTGGTAACCTTTAAAAAAACTTTTTAATTTACTGTCATTTTACTTTGTTTGATTAATGTCTGTGTATAATGAAATCAAAGAAAAGCTAGAAACAATTAGCAACACAAAATTAAATTGGATATTCTAACAGGAGAGTATAATCACTACCTTTTAGTTGGAAATGAGTCAATTAGGGAAAACATTAAAATATATGAAATATCACAATGTTATATATTTAGATATGGGTAAAAACCTTGTCAATTTTCACCAATTTTTAATCTTTTCCTAGGCTTTTGAAGATCATCATGATGTTTGACATGAAATATCACTATTCACATCCATTCACATATTTTGTAATGCTTTTAAAAGGGAAACCATACCTGGAGTAATAGAAACGTTTTTTGAATGCATACCGTTTCTGGCTCTGGGGTAATCACCTGGGATTGGGAAAACTCTGAAATCCTGATGAACAACTTCAAGTTAGTAGCAATGGAACCAACCAATTATCTTATTATTCAGTCATTATTATTATGGTTGGTCACACAGTCAGTCAGATGTTTAGACTGGATTTGACATTTTTCTCCATCTTTCAAGTCCGTCCCAAGAGCCTCGGATAAGCAGATGTTGTTTATCAAGAGGTGACAGAGAACAAGCCCACTATATAAAACCTTTTAAATATCTGAAGCCTGCTGTCATATCTTTCCTAGTCTCTTCTTCTACAGGCTAGACATATCCACCAAAAATGTGATCAAGTTTGTCAATTTCCTTTATAAAATTTTGTATCAAAAACCGGTCACAGTAATCCAAGTATGGCCTGACCAAGGCAGAATACAGCAGGACAATAAATTCTTGTAAGCTCTATTCTGTTTTCAATATACTCAAAATAGCATTTGCCTTTTAAACAATTGTTACTTCATTTATTTAATTATGGTCCACTGTTTTTTTTTCATATGTATTACTTCACATAAAAAACTAATTTCATTTTTTTTCTTCACAGATGCAGAATTTCTGGTTGTTTAACTCATTCTTCAAGATCCTATCCAGATATTTTAGAATATGCTGTCTGAATCTTATCTTCTAAAATACTAGTCACTCCTTCTGGTTTTGTGTTATCTGCAAATTTGATAATATCCTCAACCTCTTCATTTAAGTCATTAATAACAATACTGATCAGTCCAGAGTCCAGATATTGCCTTGTGGGAGCTCTACTCAATTCTGTTCTCCAAACTGACATAGAACCATTTATGAGTTCTCTTTAGGCAAAGCAGCTCAGTCATAGTTGAAGATCCTTGTATATACAAAGCTTAACCTTTATAACTGGATATGCCTCTTTCTTGAACATAAAATGTGAAATATTTCCAGGGATAACAATGTCTCTGTATGTGTGTTTGTACATACCACATAACGAAACAAACTCAAACAAGAATATAAGTGTGGTAACTCTTAGTATTTATTTATTTAGAAAAAATATCTGGTCAATCATCTGGTCAATCTACATGGAGGGAAGTGTGTAGTGGGATGCCCCAGGGCTCTGTTCTAGGCCCAGTGCTCTTCAATATCTTCATCAATGATCTGGACGAGGGGATAGATGGGGAACTCATCAAATTTGCAGACGACACCAAGCTGGCAGGAATAGCCAACACTCCAGAAGACAGGCTTAGGATACAGGAGGATCTGGACAGAGTTGAACACTGGGCGCTATCTAACAAAATGAAATTCAATGGTAAAAAAAGTAAAGTTCTACATTTAGGCAAGAAAAACCAAATGTACAGGTATAGTATAGGGGGTACCTTGGTCAATAGTAGCAACTGTGAGAGGGATCTCGGAGTCCTAGTGGACAATCACTTAGATATGAGCCAGCAGTGTGCTGTAGCTGCCAAAAAAGCCAACACAGCGTTAGGCTGCATTAACAGAGAGATAGAATCAAGATCACATGAAGTATTAATACCACTTTACAATGCCTTGGTAAGGCCACACTTGGAATACTGCATCCAGTTTTGGTCACCACGATGTAAAAAAAGATGTTGAGACTCTAGAAAGAGTACAGAGAAGAGCAACAAAGATGATTAGGGGACTGGAGGCTAAAACATATAAGGAACAGTTGCTGGAATTGGGTATGTCTAATTTAATGAAGAAAAGGACGAGGGGGGACATGATAGCAGTGTTCCAATATCTCAGGGCTGCCACAAAGAAGAAAGAGTCAAGCTATTCTCCCAAGCGCCTGAAGGCAGGACAAGAAGCCTTCTCTTACAGGAATTTTGTTCTTGGCAAATTTTGTTTAAAGTACACCTGGCAAATATTTTTATTTCAACAATGAAGAAAAGTCAGTGAGCTTGAAAAGATTTCAATTTCAAAAATTTCAGATTTCACACTTAAATTCTATTTAAAAATTACTTTGATGTAGTGTTTGATATCCTTTTTATTGCAGATCATTACATAGTTTTAATTTAATTAATCTTTGACTAGTAATTGAACCGGGGGCATATTCTACACATACAATAATTCTTAAAAGAAATATTATTTTAATAGTTGGATACTTTCTAATGTACTGATGAATTTAAGTGAATACAAAAAGGCACATACATAATGCTATGTCCATATAGACTACATAAATTCCTTTCTATAAACTTATTCTAAGAAGATGCATTCTACAGATATTCCTTTACATATAAAAAGAGTCTATCATATGATCTGAAGCCTTGATGTAGTCTTGTACTTCACTATTGATTAATGTAAAATGTAAGACTGGAAACATTTGTCATATAATACAAATCATAAAGCTATAACACAATCAGATGGTAAAACTACTTTTTAATTACTAAAGTGATAAATCCATAATTAGATTAAAATATTAATCTAATATTAATTAGATTAATTAATAGGAGGCTAAAACATATAAGGAATGGTTGCAGGAATTGGGTATGTCTAGTTTAATGAAGAGAAGGACTAGGGGTGACATGATAGCAGTGTTCCAATATCTTAGGGGCTGCCACAAAGAAGAGGGAGTCAAGCTATTCTCCGAAGCACTTGAGGGCAGGACAAGAAGCAATAGATGGAAACTAATCAAGGAGAGAAGCAACCTAGGATGAAGGAAGACATTCCTGACAGTTCGAACAATTAATCAGTGGAACAACCTGCCTCCAGAAGTTGTGAATGTTCCATCATTGGAAGTTTTTAAGAAGAGACTGAACAACAGTCTGAGCAGGGGATTGGACTAGAAGATCTCCAAGGTCCCTTCCAACTATTATTATTATTATTATTATTATTATTATTATTATTATTATTATTATTATTATTATTATTATTATTATTATTATTATTATTACTACTACTACTACTACTACTACTACTACTATTATATTTAAAAGTCTATGGTGAAATATCAGAAATAAATAAAATGAATATTCAAAAATTCTGTCAATCATATAGAACTTTCTATATACATAGAGCATTCTTTTTAGCTGAAGATAAGGAGAAAATGCTTTTGAAAATATAACATATGACATCATGGAGTTATCTGAGCATTCTGGTATTTGGTTTAATAATAGATGACTTTTAGCTTTATTTTATTGCATGTTGCCTTGAAAACTACTGCTGTGCGGTGATTAATGAATGTCAGAGATAGAGAAATGCCCTCAATTTATCTTAAATTTCCATTCAGTATGAAATAAATATACTTTCTATTTGCAGATGTACAATTAGCTGACCTTGGTTCAGCTCAGAAAAGAGGAGATCAGGAATTTCACAGTTGAATTCTTTAAGAACCCTTGGATGGATCCATCAGGATCTGGTGATTTGTTACTGTGGAGTCTTTCAAAATGTTCCTGAATATTTTCTCTTGTTATCTCAGATAGCAATTGTTCAATTGCTTCAATTGTTCTGATTTTATCTGTGAGAAAGTCAATACTGGTTCTATAGCAATGTCACATGACGTGTCATGACGTATCACGCCTTTTTTTCCATTGCCGGCATTTTCTATAGGAAAGACAAATGCAAAGAATTCATTGAGTTTTATGCAGTCTGCAGATCCTCCTTTTACTCCTTTGTCATTAACAACCCAAATACTTAATGATTTTTGTAAAATACTAAATGATTTTTGCAATAGTTTATTCTAATCCTTTCTCATTTTTTTCTTCTTTTTCTAAAATTACATTCTTTAAGAGTTTGTGCTTCATTTTGCTAACCTGCTTAGGACTGACTTTTTAGTTCCTGAAGGAAAGCTCACTTTTTACGATTTTATGGCTCCTAGTAAGCCATGCCTGCCTTTTTTTTCCTGGACTTGTTTGATTCTACTTATCATTCATCTGTTAAATTAATATGTTACCCATCTCACTATCAAGCGATTGTGGGTGGCTTACAGTACCATATATAAGAGTATAAAACAATTAGATCTCATTTCAAAGGAATAATATTCCAGAGTGCAATACGTGCAATTGTCATGACTTTTTCCATACTTAAATAGAAGAAAATAATGGAAGAGTTAAACATCATCTAAAGCTACTTCAGGTTAGACTCAGGTGTAGAAAAACCCTCACTCAGACATTACTACTGCCTAAGCTGCTACAATCCAGACCACAAACTAAAGCATGATTTTGGGTTTGCAGTGTTAAATGGATTTCCTGATTTACAACTGACCAGCAGATTTATTTTCTGTTCGAGCCTATTTAGACTGTGAAAACTTGTTTCCATCCCAAACAAAAAGGCAGGCTACAGCAACCCCAGATGTGACCAGCACTAAGGTTAGAGGCCATCAAATGAAGCTGATTGGAAAGAGATTTAGAACAGAGGAAACAAATTCTTCCTAAGGCAATTAACTAACCTATGGAATTCATTACCACAAACTATTGTGGTGGTCATTAAACTGAGATTAACCAAATCTCTTTAAAACTGTCCAGTTTAATGACCACCACAACAGTTTGTGGTAATGAATTCCATAGGTTAATTAGGTCTAGTAGTCTTGATGATCAATTCCACCTTTAAATTGGCGGTAGCATGCTTCCAAATACCAGTTAAAGAGGTGCAATAGTGAGAGAAGTATTGCTGATGATCATCCCAGAGACATCTAGTTGGCCAATGGGAGACTCAAAATGCTACACACAGATGAATCTCACCTTGAACCAACAGGTCTACCATTATTGGGTGCTATGGTCTAATGGTAAACTACTTTTTTTACCCGAAATCATCCGTAATTGAGCTTGATTTGAGGGGTATCATTGTTATTATTAAAATATAGCCCTAGAAAAAGTTTCTAAGTCTGGAAGCCACCAGGATTAGAACATAGAATAATAGAGTTGGAAGGGACCTCGCAGGTCTTCTAGTCCAAACCCCTCCTCCAGATTACTCAATTTACGATCCTAACTCCAATCCTTGGTAAATTTTGCATTGTATGCAGAGAACTATCTTTGATAAGTAACTTTTTAAAAAGTTGTAGTTCTCTTTCTTTTTGAATTCAGAATGATTGTACAAATAAAACATTGCTGAACATTCCTAAAGTGAAGATTTTAGCAGGATGATTACATTGCCATATTTCTGTATTTCATTTTTCAGAATGTCACACTGAAATAAGAAAATATGAAACATGAAACATAATCACTGGTTAGAGAAGTTATAGTGTATAAGAGATAATTTGTGTTGTATTTTGCATTAACTACCTACTTCAGAATCATTTCATTTCTGGAAGGAATATATCCTTGCATCTAGCCTATTTCTATACACAGCATTTATATACATAGGAGGGCATACAAAGGATCCTTGGTACTTTGGATAAAGCAAGGATGGGCTATGTGGCATCCATTATGTTCACAGATGTATCTCTTAAATTTTCTAGAACTTCCTGACCATTTGTAATAATTTAATTTTTGAAATTAGAAATCTGCCATACTGCAAAGGAAAGCAGTTCCAATCTCTAGTAGCATGTTTATTTCCAAGAATGCCTTTGCTGCCCCTCACAGGCACTCATCAAAAATAAAAAGAGTAGCTTGCTTAAGTTCATCAGCCCAGAAAAAAAATAGAAATTGAAGTGGAAGAAGTGTTTTAATTATGACTAATGGCTACTCCAGTTCAAACTACTACAATCATTTTGGTATTCATAGGTCTCATATTGGACAATGACTGTGTTATGCTATCAAAGATAGTCCACTGATTTAAAATGAATCTCAGCCAGAATAGAATAGAATAGAATAGAATAGAATAGAATAGAATAGAATAGAATAGAATAGAATAGAATAGAATAGAGCTGGAAGGGACCTTGGAGGTGTTCTAGTCCATCTCCCTGTTCAAGCAGGAGAACCTATATCATTTCAGACTACTGTCTAGTCTCTTCTTAAAAAACTCCAGTGATGGAGTGCCCACGATTTCTGAAGGCAAGCTGTTTCACTGGTTAATTGTCGTCACTGTCAGGAAGTTTCTCCTTAATTCCAGGTTGCTTCTCTCTTTGGTCAGTTTCCAACCATTGTTTCTTCTCCTGCCCTCTTGTGCTTTGGAGAATAGTTTGACCTCCTCTTCTTTGTGGCAGCCCCTCAAATACTGGAATATTGCTATCATGTCAGCCCTGTTTCTTCTTTTCTTTAGACTAGCCAAACGCAAGTCCTGCAGCCATTCTTCATATGTTTTAGTCTCCAGGCCTTTGATCATTTTAGTTGCTCTTCTCTGAACTTTTTCCAAAGTAGTATGGTGACCAAAACTAGTTGCAATATTCCAGGTGTGGTCTTATTAGGGTTTTATAAAGCGGTACTAGTACTTTGTGTGATCTTGATTCTATGCCTCTGTTTATACAACCCAGGATTGAATTAGCTTTTTTGGCTGCTGCTGCACAATGCTGGCTCATAGTCAAGTGATCATCCACTAGGACTCCAAGGTTCCTCTCACAGTTACTATTTTTGAGCCATATTTCTCCTAATCTGTACTTATACCTTTGATTTTTCCTGCCTAAATGTAAAACTTTGCTTTTCTCCACATTAAAATTCATTTTGTTGGATAGGGCCCATTGTTCAAATTTGTCAAGATCTTTTTGGATCCTGAGTTTGTCTTCTGGGCTGTTGGCTATTCCTGCCAGTTTAGTGTCATCTGCAAAGAAGAAGAAAGTAAGAAACAACAAATGATTGAATGGATGGATGGATAGATGATAGATAGATGATAGATAGATACTAGATAATAATATAATAGTTAATAGATAATATATAGTAGATATACTAATATGGAGTGCTAATAAGGTGAAAACTATGATTTAATAAATGTGAATAATGTGAATATAACCATTTATTCCTGCTTTGCTCCTCTCATTATGAAAATAAAGACTAACCATAAAAACCTTTGCATGTTTCTAAATAGATGAAATATGTGATGACATATAGTAATTATTATAAAAATTGCTTTATATAATATTTGATGCAAATTTTCATCATGGCATCATGCCACTTTGTCATTTGCTCTCTTGTTACAGATGCCAGTGCAAAGGGACAAACAAAAATTGATAAATGATGCTATGATTATTATTCACAAACATGTATAAACTACAGTTTTAACTAATAGTCTTGGCATTTAGGATCCATTTGTCCATAAGTAGAACTTAAAATGTCATAAAAAACCTTTTTTTAGCCAATTCACTCATGAGGGGAAATAAAGTAGACAGTCATACATATTTTAGCTAATCATTACATCAGAATGCAGTTGATTTCTTACACAATGTAGATCTTGTCTACTGAGGTTTATATCAGTTGTATCAGGCTATAGCTAGAAATTAGTTTTCTTTTAAAAACAGTGAATATCTTGTTAAACAGGCAAAGTCACAAACACAAATTACTAATATTTATATATGAGCTGACTAATCCAAAATGTCATATTTTGTCATAATTTGCAAAGAAAGGTTATTTCAAAAATCTAAGAATAATTGTGCTAGATCAGACACAATTAACTAATCCAGAATTCTGAAACCTATAGCAGATATCCAGCTGCTTTTGGGAATTCCAGAAGTGACTCTTTATGGCTATTATTGTTTATCAGCAATTAATATTTTGAGGCATGATTGGAGAGACATGATAACTACCTTAAACTACTTACAGGGTTTGATGCAGAAGACTGGGCAGAATTGTTCATAATTATCCAGAAGATATTGCAAGGAACAATGGTTTCACATTACAAGAAAATACATTTTGATTGGACATCAGGGGAAAATAAAATCCTAAATTAGTGGGCCAGCGAAATGCTGTGGACATAGTATATTTGGACTTCAGTAAGGCATTTGACAAAGTAGACCACAACTTACTTCTTGATAAGATAAAAAAAAATGTCAGATAGACAGCTTTACTACCAGATGGATTCATAACTGGCTGACAAATCACACTCATGTAGTCTTTAATGGAACTAGAGCTCCATGGAGGCAAGTGTACAGTGAGGTACCCTAAGGTTCTGTCTTAAGCCCAGTATTCTTCAATATCTTCATAAATGATTTAGATGAGGGGATAGAAGGGGAACTTAGAAAATAGAAAAATTAGAAAATAGGCTTAAGATCCAGAAAGATTTTGACAGCTTTGAACATTGGGCCCTATCCAACAAAATGCAAGGAAAGTAAAATTTTACAATTAGGCAAAGAAAACCAAGCACACAGAATAGGCAGTATCCAGCTCAAAATCAGTAACTGTGAAAGGGATCTAGAAGTGCTAGTGGACAACTACTTATGTATGAGCCAGCAATGTACTGAGGCTGTCAAACAAGCCAGTCCAGTCCTAGAGTGCATAAACAGAGGAATATCATCAAGATCACATGAAGTATTAGTACCACTTTATACTTCCTTACTAAGACCACACTTGGAATACTGTGTCTAGTTCTGGTCACCACAATGCAAAAAAAGAAAAGATATTGAAATTATAGAAAGAGCAGAGAAGAGCAACATGATTAGGGCAGGGGTTCCCAACCAGGAGTGCGAAATGATATTCCAGGGGTGTGAAAACTTGGTTTTTCAAAATTATAGTTGCCTTTATTTTGAACTTTTGTAAGGGGTGCAAGAATATATCAGAAGCATTCTAGGGGTGTGGGGTATATAAAAGATTTGGAACCACTGGATTAGGGGTATGGAGACTAAAACATATGACGAACAGTTGTAGGAAATGGTATGTCTAGTCCAAGGAGAAGGACTAGGGAGACTTGATAGCAGTCTTCCAATATTTGAGAGGCTGTCACAAAGAAGAGGGGGACAACCCATTCTCCAAAGCATCTGAGGGTAAAACAAGAAATAACAGATGGAAAGTTATCAAAGAGAAATCCAACCTAGAACTAAGGAGAAATTTCCTAACAGAGAGAACACTTAACTAGTGGAACGGCTTGCCTTTAGAAGTTATGAGTGCTCTATCACTTGAGGTTTTTAAGAAGAGATTGGAGAGCCATTTGTCCAGAATGGTATAGGGGGTTGGGCAGGGGGTTGGACTAGAAGATCTCGAAGATCCAACTCTGTTATTCTGTTCAGAGTGAAACAGACTGCCTCACATGATGATGGACTCTTCTTCCCTGGAGGTATTTGAACAGAAGCTGGATAGCTTCTGTCAGGGATGTAATAATCAATAGTAATTGATTCATGGTGCAGAGAATAGGATTAGATGATAACTAAGAGATCTTCCAACCCATACATTTTATGAATCCATGATAACATTGTTGAAGCCAGTATTTTCCATATGGCTAACCATTATAGACATGTCCTTAGTCCACTTTAAAGCAATCTAAACTATTCTCCATGACCATACATTAATTATGTGCTAAGAGAAGACAGTTTATTTCAAATATTTCAACAAACAGATGCTAAGTTGTATAGGGCAACAGCAGTGATTGGTCTCCAAACTGTTCCTTCTGAACTACTCAGGCATGTTTCTCTATTAGATTACTGAACTGTGTTCCATACAAATTGCATTGAATCCCCAAGGATCCAGTCCTCACATCTGTGACTCCTGTATTGTCTCCAAAATTGTAATAACATTGAATTAAGATATAATTACAAATCCAGTTGGCCTATTTGTTTGGAAGTAAAGAGCAGCAAAATATCCTGAGCCAGCCCTACTTTCTTTACTGGGTTTTTCATCATAAAATAACACATAATTAACAAAGATGAATGAGTACTATGGATTTGTAGTGTTGCCCCTTTGGCAACCAGTACAAATAAAATATTATTTTAAAGTATTTTATTTACTGGATTTAGAGGGTACTTGACTGTCAGCAATTCTGGGCAGCTTACAAATCTAAAAGTAGGAAACAGTAAAATGAAAGAAAAAATAAGTTGTACATTTGGAATAAAAAAAACTATACATCAAAAGAGAACTAACAGAGGCTCAACAATCATATTCATCCTAGGTCTGGGTGGAAAGCTAGGTTTTAGAGATTTGAGGTATAGCTACACAGTAGGAGTTCTTCAAATCTGCTGAAGAATGATATTCCAAAAGCAGCATCATGGCAGAAAAAAAATTCTTAGGTCCTTAGACCAGAATGGGACAACTTGCTGTGGCCAACTTCACGTGGCCATCTTGCCATGGCCAACTTGCTGCAACACAGTTTGACATGGCCAATTTGTCATGGGCCAACTCGCCGTGGGATAACTCAGTGCAATAAATGTTATCCACCACTGTTTCTTTGACATTATTTCCATTGACAAGATGGAGAGGGCCACAGCAGGTTAGCCATGGTGAAATGGCCCTGACGAGTTAGCTGTATCAAGTTGGCCACAGAGGGATGCGAGTTAGCCACAGCAAGTTGTCCTGGACCCTACCGAGAGAGGGTGCTATGTAATTGAAAGGACTGAAGCAAGTTCACTGTATTCAAGCATAGGCAGGCAGGCAGAAACTATTAGAGAGAGGTAGTCCCTTAAATACCCAGGTCCTTTGCCATGACCAGCTTCCTGAATTCTACTTAGCAGCCAACTAGCAACTAGTGCACCTTGCAAAACAGCAGTGATGCATATTGTAACACGATGCACCTATCGTCGCCTGTGCTGCTGCAGAAGTTCCATGTAAAGCACACAGACGTAGTTCATTGTGAGATGACTAAGGCATGAATGACTGTGTAAAGTGTCTTCTCTTCTAGGAATGAGTATAACTGGATCTGTGCAAGGCCTTCCTGGCCCATGGCTAAGATATACAAATGGGTATCATCTATGTACTGATGATACTGGACTTTGAACTGGTGAATGATCTCACCCAATATTTTCATATATATGTAAAACAGGAGGGCAAGATCACAGTATGCTGTTGTCACAATAACATCTTCCCCTTATCCCATTATCACTGACTAGAACCAACCACGTAGGAAGAACCACCATAACACAAGGCCCTCTCTTTCCTAATACCCACAGACAGTCATATATCTATTTTTCAAAAAGGTTCACATCAACAACCTGTTTAAAAAAATATTAATTCTTAATCTGCCAGTCAGTCAACAAACAACCCAGAGCCTTAGTACTGTCAGACAAGAAGAAAGGGTTCTTCCTAACCTCTTTGTCACCCCTTCCCTTGACTATTATTTTCCCTAAAACTACTTTTACAGAAGACAGCCCAACCCTCCTAGCATTTTGGTTGCTCACAATGATCTGTTTTGAAATGAGGCAACCAGAACTTCCCACCGTGTTCCAAATACAGCCAAACCACAGGTTTACATAAATATATTGTAATTTTGAAACTTTAAGTGCAGTGCTTCTCAACCTGAGCAATTTTAAGATGTGTGGACTTTATACTCTAGGGAATTATGGCAGTTGGAGTCTGAGGTTGAAAAACACTGTTGTGTTTTTTTATAGCAGCTCTTTTAACAGTTAAGGTAATATTCTTTAAAGTTATTGTTTTTAATGTCCAATATTTTTCATTAGATCTAAATGTCATTTCTTTCCCATTCAGAGCAAAAAAATTAAGACCACTTGGAGAATGTCCTCATGTCTTCATTTACAGCAGAGGTGGGGAACTATGGATCCTTTATGACTTGTGGCCTTCAACTGCCAAAATTCCTGTGCCAGCATAGTTGGTTCAGGAATTCTGGGAGTTGAAATCCACAAGTCATAAAAAGGCCATAATTCCCCACCCCTGATTTACAGGATGCCTGTGAATGTGCTATGGGGAAGGCAGAATTAAAATATTTCTAAGGAAAGTATATGATTATCTTACTGTGGGACTCCAAAACGTTCTATAAATTGGAGGCATGAAATGAAAAATTTTAGATATTCGCCACAAAAAGAAGCCCCTCTGGATTTTACTCCGCTAGTCATTGCCGACTACAAGGGGTGGTGTTCATCTCCATTTCAATTCCCATAAATATATCCAAAATGTTTTCAAAGTTACCTGTCAAATCTCCACAGATATTTGAACCCTTCAGGGCCAAAACTAGAAAAGACAAGTCAACAATATTCTTTTCTACTAGCACAAAGCACAAAATGTGCATTTTTTTAATGGCATGCATGTATATTAATGAAAGATTAGCCAATGATAAATTGATACAAAATACATACATTATTCCATTTCGAGTGGCTGAACACAATACTGAATCATTTTAAATCCAGCCGTGGTCAAATGTGGCTATATAATTGATATTTTAACAGTTAAAGTAAAGAATCCATAAATGATACAGTCAATTAAAGACTATTGTTTTCCATCCCAAGGTATCTTATGTAAGCAAGAGTGCAGATGTATTGATGAAAATAAATTTGCTGATGCTGGGAGGGTCACTGTATAAGTCACCTTTTTCAATGTTGTTTTAACTTTGCATTGTCACTATATGAACTGTTGTAAGTCAAAGACTACCTGTATTACCTATCAAAGCATTACACTTTATGCAAAGCAAAGCAAAGTAAAGCAAAACAACATTTTGAAGAAATTCTTGATATCCAATAGGCATTCAAGATTTCAAATCATGAAAGCTGAAAAACAGAAGAGCAGAAGAAAACTATATAAATGCAAGCTCTGCAAATAAATTAAATTGGCACATTGGTTTTTTTTAAAAAAAATAACATCTGGATATGTATTCCGTTTAAATCAATGATGTAGATTTAATTTTCACAGTTTTTTAAAGTTCCTGCATATATTTTTTATTATTTTTATTTTGCCTCTTGAGGAATGTACTACAAAGGATAAAGCTTGTTTTCCATGGCTCCTACTGACTCTGGAGAAATTAAGAAGCATTGTTTGCGTTCAGCAGGAGGATTTCCTGTGTTAAATTTCCAAAAAGAAAACAACTGTTCATTTTGATTGCTTTATTTGGATATGAACATGGTAAACTCCTTAAGCAGTTTGAGTAGAAAGAAGGATTGGAGTTAAATAGTTTGGAGACTGCTCTTTAGAAGGCCAGATCCTGAAGTTGAAACTCAAATACTTTGGCCACCTAATGAGAAGGAAGGACTCACCGGAGAAGAGCCTGATGCTGGGAAAGATTGAGGGCAATAGAAGAAGGGGACGACAGAGAATGAGGTGGCTGGATGGAGTCACTGAAGCAGTAGGAGTGAGTTTAAATGGATTCCAGAAGATGGTAGAGGACAGGAAGGCCTGGAGGAACATTGTCCATGGGGTCGCGATGGGTCGGACACGACTTTGCAACTAACAACAAGAAGAAGAAGTTTGGAGACTAATACAAAACTTGCTGCAGACATTTTTATGAAGATATATAAAAAGATGTAGGGACACGATGGCTCAATGGTTAAAGAAGCCTGAGCTTTGCACAAACTGCCACCTAGCAGTTTGAAAGCATGCAAATGCAAGTAGATTAATAGGTACCACGTCAGTGGGAAGGTATCAGCATTCCATGAACCTTTGGCATATAGCCATACTGGCCACATGACCACGAAAACTGTCTTCAGACAATGCAGGTTCCTTCAGCCAAGAAACGAAGATGAGCACCCTGCCCTAGAATCAGAAACAACTAAAGGGAAACCTTTACTTTTTTAAATAAAAAAGTAAGTAGACATTTGATGACTATATTAATGCAAACACTTCATCAGGTTAAATAAAGATCTAGTCATGATATTCACACAACATGGTAAACTTGGTTAGTGTTCATTTTGATGTAATTGCTTTTCTTGGCTTGGTGTATTGGGTAAAGTTTAGTAGTTTAGTAAATTTACAGTTCCAGGTATTGAATAAGGGTAAATTGAGCAACATAACATGTTAAGCCAGCAAAAAATTATCTTATCCCCATCATTAACCCAATCTACATGCCAATTCCAAATAAATAAAATACTGAATCTCAATATTCTTTGGTTCATATATACCCAGCTGTGTAAGGATATAGTGTCTGAAATCTATTTCAGTAAAAGTTGTAAACTTGAAGGATGATAGGTAGGATTTAACTATATGCCACTGATGGCAAATTAAGGCACACAGTTTAACAGCAGCAGGTATAATTGAGGATACTTGACTTTATCTCCCAATAATTTTACACTGGAGGATTTCTAAGTTGTACCTTCTGCTTTTAATTATAGTCTAATAGATTTATGTAACGCTATCAAATAACACAATCTCTATGTTTTTCTCTTTTCATCTGAATTTTATTAAAGTTTTTAAAGTACAGTTAACAAAGTTTTTATAAGATAAAAAGCAAAAACAACAAAGCTGGAACACTAAGAGGAACAGAGAAAAGAATGAAAAAAGAAAGAAAAAAGTAGTGAAAAAAGAAATTATAATTTCAACCTTTTGCTTTACAGTTTACAACATTTCAAGCCATTTCTAATCATTTCAATTCATTCTAATAATCAAAACCTAAAATCAAAGTTTCATTATTTCCATTTCACAAGCAAAAAGTCCAGAAGTGGTTTCCAAGTAGAAACAAAACAAGATAAATTCTTCTGTTTAATTTTAAAGAGTCAATTTTGTCATCTCCACCAACTGTATCATCTTTACCACCCATTCTTCCATTATGGGAATTAGTGTGTCTTTTTTCCTCTTTTCATTATGTGCCAAGCAGTGTGCACAAAGGTTTTGACATTTCCACTGAAAACAATAAAAAAGGCCTTGCCTATGTCCATGTGAATGTAAAATAACAAAGCTGCTGAATTCTATAGGGTTTTAAAATTGATATTGTCTTTTGGCTTACCAACCAAATACTAATAAATAATTGCAGAATTTGAAAAAAAAACATTGTACAACATTGTAGAGAAAAAGATTTCCAGAAATCATCATATTTTTGTTCCTTCTGGTAAATAGAATTCTGTGGCAATACTTTTATAAATTGTTTGCTTTATGACACAAATGCTTAACCTGATTACCGAATTAACCATTCTCTGCTTTGCACAATACATTAAAAAATGAATGAAAGAAATGACTAGGCTGGCTCAACACACTATCATTAAAAAACCCCCTCTTTTTCCAACCTTCACATACAGGTAGTCCTTGACTTATAACCTTTCATTTAGTGACTGCTTAAAGTTACAACAGCACTAAAAAAGTGGCTTATGACTGTTTTTCACACTTATGATCTTTGCAGCATCCCCGTAGTCATGTGATCAAAATTCAGACACTTGGAAACTGGCTCATATTTATAATGTGTCCTAGGATCATGTAATCACTTTCTGAGAAACAAAGTCAATGGAGAAGCTAGATTTATTTTACAACCATGTTACTAACTTAACAATTGTGGCAAGAACGATCATAAATAGGCAAAATTGTCTCACGCAGTAACAGAAACTTTGGGTTAAATTGTGGTTGTAAGTCAAGGACTGACTACATTGTGTCAGTGCAAGTGCTAGTGTGTGAACTTACCAAAATTTCATCGAGGCTGTTTAGCACAGCTGAAACAGCTATGCATATTTTGTTTATTAAAGAGATATGCCAAATTTCATCTGTTTGCCATACAAGATTAATGAATAAAATAGGACATTATTCTGTTTCATTTGATCTTCTTTGTGCAATGGGCCAGATTCTAACTGCCAGGCCACAAAGGTATGAAATTCATGATAATCAAATTTGTAGACAACATACTTAGGCAATAAATGCATACTTTAAAATGGTTTTTAAAATGTTCTATGTATATTGAAGTGATAGTTTTGTAATTTGGTGGCAGAAAAATTTAATATATGACATTATCAATTTAAATATCCAGAAATGAGTCCATAATTCATATTTATGCATGATAAGAAGTAATAACTTGGATTCTTTATTACTCTAACAAGCCAATTTGTTTCTACTTGGTGTTCTATACTTAATATTGCTGCTATTTGAACAGCTTGCTAATCATTAGCATAACTTTGCTTCAACAAAATCCTATTAAGTTTCTTTGAAATTGCTTATTTCTAGATTGTATATTATTCATATACAAACTAGAAAGAAGCAATTTTATTAATTGACTGTGGCTGCACTATATCTCAATGGAAAAATCAATGTGTGAAGAAGAAACAAGCATGCTATTTACTGTTGCTTCTATTTATTAATTTTTGCAATATAGACTCCTCAAGAGACATTCAGCTTTATAGCATTTTGGATTCTTTAAACAAAGAGAAACAAACTCTCAAAAGATTACAATGATTCGGATTTGTCTTTCTCTCCAAGGGGATACAATTAGATATTCCAGACTTTTAGATAATCACATCAATACAACATACAGCATTTAACAATACATGGCGACTTAATTTGGTTCACTCATGTAAGTTGTAAAGAATTCCAGTACGCATGTACTAATCTACATAAACAAAACTAAAATTATGTAGAAGTAGGAAAACTGGGACCAACAAAATGAAATTCAATGGTGAAAAAAGTAAGGTTCTACATTTAGACAAGAAAAACCAAATGCACAGGTACAGTATAGGTGGTACTTTGCTCAATAGTAGTAACTATGACAGGGATCTCGGAGTCCTAGTGGACAATTACTTAAATATGAACCAGCTGTGTGCTGCAGCTGCCAAAAAAGCCAACTCAGTGCTAGGCTGCATTAACAGAGGGATAGAATCAAGATCATGTGAAGTGTTAATACCACTTTATAACACCTTGGCAAGGCCACACTTGGAATACTGCATGCAGTATCACCACAATGTAAAAAAGATGTTGAGATTCTAGAACAGGGGTGTCAAACTCAATTTCAATGAGGGCCGCATCAGCATTGCAGTTGCCCTCGGGGGGCTGGGTGGGTGTGGCCAGGGTGGGTGCAGCCTACTGGGTGGGCATGAATGGAGTGGGTGTGGCCTACTGGGTGGGCATGGCCAGCTCTACATCATTCATGTCAAGGGTGCCTGTGGGGGCCTGGGCAGGAGTGGGACAGATCTGAGGGTCTCTGGCAGAAGTGCAGCATTGCACTTATCAGATTCGCGCCACCCGGCTCAGCTCTTGGCGCTGTGAGGAGAGCACTCCGCTGCCTGCTGAAACTAGGCAGGCTGGGAGCTGGGCGGCCTCGCATTTCTTTTGGAATTTGCGCTGCCCGGCTCAGCTTTTGGCACTGTGAGGAGAGCACACCGCTGCCTGCCGAAACCCCTCCCCCAGAGCCCATCAAGCCAGATATGTGAAGTAGGTGAGGGTCATTTGCTGGCCACTTCCAGGCGATGGTGCATTTCTTCATTCCGCACAAAGGGTGACACCTCCCCAGCATGCACCCAGGGGATGGGGCTGATGCGGCAGGGACTGCTTCCTCTCTGTTTCCAGATGGCCTTGTGGAGCTAAGACTGAATACGTTTCAGCATAGATGGCCACCACAAAATTGTACATTGGCTCCCAGATGGCCTGGGCCAGGGCCAAGGCAGTGGGGACTGTTCCCTCACTGTTTCCAGGATGGCTTTGCGGGCCACATGAAACCACTTCATGGGCCGCATCCAGCCCCCGGGGCTTGTGTATGACATGTCTGCTTTAGAAAGAGTACATAGAAGAGCAACAATGATTAGGGGACTGGAGGCTAAAACATATAAAGAACGGTTGCTGGAATCAGGTATGTCTAGTTTAATGAAAAGAAGGACTAGGGCTGACATGGTAGCAGTGTTCCAATATCTCAGGGGCGGCCACAAAGAAGAGGGAGTCAAGCTATGCTCCAAAGCACCTTAAGGCAGGACAAGAAGCAATAGATGGAAACTAATTAAAGAGAGAAGCAACTAGAACTAAGGAGAAATTTCCTGATAGTTAGAACAATTAATCAGTGGAACAACCTGCCTCCAGAAGTTGTGAATGTTCCAACACTGGAAGTTTTAAAGAAGAGACTGGACAGCCATTTGTCTGAAATGGTGTAGGGTTTCCTGCCTGAGCAGGGGTTTGGACTAGACCTCCAAGGTCCCTTCTAACTATTACTATTACTATTACTATTACTATTACTATTACTATTACTATTACTACTACTACTACTACTACTACTACTACTACTATTATTATTATTATTATTATTATTATTATTATTATTATTATTAATCATCGCACAGTCAGACTGGATTTGGCATTTTTGTCTACCTATCGAGTCCTTACCAAGCACCTGGGATAGGCAGATATGGATGTTTGAATTGATGGTATTACAGATATCATCGCAGGATGGAAGCTGTTCCTAATAAGGCCGCCTTTTGCAATTGACTGATGGTAAATTTGTCAATGCCAATGGTGTCTAAGTGGTGCTCCAGTTGTTTTGGGATTGCATCCAAGGCACCTATTACTATTGGTACTACCCTTTCTTGCCTTTGCCACAGTCGTTCTATTTCTATTTGTAGGTCTTTGTATTTTGTTATCTTCTTCAGCTCTTTATCTTCTCTTCATTATTATTATTATTATTATTGTTGTTGTTGTTGTTGTTATTGTTATTGTTATATCAAAGCAACTATCATAAAGTGCTGCAGAGATTATTATTTTTTTGTTTACCATTACATCATGTGTCTGGCCCATAATCATTCTCTTCGGCATCCTGCTTCACAGCAGAAATCTGCAATGATGATGATCACTTTCTAATGTTGCTTTGTTAAGAATCCCGCATCCTATTTTCAGTGATATATAAGTAACAATCCTAGAAAAGCTCTTTCACTTTCTTTTGGCATGACATACGAAACAATAATGGGAAAGAGTTAGGAATAACAAATACTTACTTGAATATTAAATATGATTCTGCATTTAAAGTAATATTTAGCTTGTCCTACAATGTTTTTGAAAAACACTAAAGTAATGAAAGCAATGACAACTAGAATGTTTCAGTCCATCATTGCTTTTTTCTTTTTTTCAGAAAAAATATCTGAGTTTCTATCCTCCCATACCTAACATAGAATGCTATTCAAATGCTTTCATATTCATAAATATGACCAAAGAAAAGCACTTCAATAGAATATAATAAATCCCTTGAAAAAAATACATCAGAAGCTCTGTATAGTCATTTTCATTTATATATATGTCAGAGTTTCCAAGAATTATATTTTCAGTTCAATGACATAGCTTTAAAAAGCCATTTTCATTGCCATTATTACAAATCAAAAGTATTTTTTTATGGTGATGGTCAGACAGACTCTGCCAGCAGGACAAAAAGGACTTTTTGATTAATAGAATAAGTTCAACTGCTACACACCATAATATTTAAAAGTGATTTAGCCAAAAGTGATGCCATCCTATCACTTATTAGTCAAGTGCTGAGGATCTCTTGTTCAGAGAGGGCACCAGGAACCTGTTCCGTGGAGAGAGGTTTTTCTGCGGACTGGAGAGTGCATGGTTTGTGTGCTGCCTACATCCCTGGATGGGGCTTTGCTTGTTTGTGCGGACCGGTTGCTGGCATGCCGTGACCTGGTACGGGTCCATGGACTGGGGGTTGGGGACCCCTGCTCTAGTTTCATTCTCTACAGTACTTTAATTTTCTCTGCCATTTGTATTGGTAGCCAAAGCTGGATATAAGTTCAACCCTGTGACTCCTATGTCCAGTCCCATGTGTACATCTAAGAATGGATGTATTTTTAGTCCATAGATTGCTTTTTATCCCTAAATCCTTAGAGTAGAAATGATGCCTAGGAAAGGATATAGGTAGAGCATAAAAAGTTATTACAGGGTTTTTGTTTCCAGTAGGAGTCATGGCTGACTGAAGATACAGAGATGATGACCATTGTGAAGAATGAATGACCAGCAAATAGACTGGTAATAATAATAATAATAATAATAATAATAATAATAATAATAATAATAATAATGATGATGATGATGATGATGATGATGATGATGATAAAGTTGGAAGGGACCTTGGAGGTCATCTAGTCCAACCCCCTGCTCAGGCAGGAAACCTATACCATTTCGGACAAATGGCTGTCCAGTTTCTTCTTAAAAACTTCCAGTGTTGGCGCATTCACCGCTTCTGGAGGCCGGTTGTTCCACTGGTTAATTGTTCTAACCGTCAGGAAGTTTCTCCTTAGTTCTAGGTTGCTTCTCTCCTTGGTTAGCTTCCACCCGTTGCTTCTTGTCCTGCCTTCAGGCGCTTTGGAAAATAGCTTGACTCCCTCTTCTTTGTGGCATCCCCTGAGATTTGCCCATGAATGCTCTGAATGGCAGCTATTCATGAGCAGACCATTTAGCAAACTTCTTGCATGGATAACAGCAGTCTCCCATGGGTTTGAGTGCCAGAAGCCAAGGGAGGTGACATCTTTACTCTCAGCAATAAAGGAGACTTTCATGAGGATACTAAGCCAGCTGAATTCACTTTCTAATACATTTGGAGATATTATGGATATTGGAAAATATCAAAATTGTTAGCTTAATTTGAAAATTGGTAAGTTTTACTTTCTTTAGATTTAACAAATTTAACAGAATAACAGAGTTGGAAGGAACTTTGGAGGTCATCTAGTCCAACCCCCTGCTCAGGCAGGAAACCCTTTACCATTTTAAAAAAATTGTTGTCCAATCTCTTCTTAAAAACTTCCAGTTTTGGAGCATCCACAACTTCTGGAGGCAAGTTGTTTCATTGATTAATTGTTCTGTCTATAAATTTCTTCTTAGTTCTAGGTTGCTTCTCTCCTTGATTAGTTTCCATCCGTTGCTTCTTGTCCTGCCCTCAGGTGCTTTGGGGAATAGCTTCACTCCCTCTTCTTTGTGGCAAACCCTTAGATACTGGAACACTGCTATCATGTCACCCCTAGTTTTTCTTTCTTTTCTAGACATACCCAATTCCTGCAACCATTCTTTATATGTTTTAGCCTCCGGTCCCTAATAAACAGAGATTTAAGAATTTAAAATAGCATATCACTGGCAAAAAAAGGGATTTTGATTTAAGAAAGTTTTAAATGGATTGAGAGACCAGAAAGATTTTGTATATTGGTTCTTTTGGGGGTAAGATTTAAAAAAAACTAGTATAGAATTAAGTCAAATACTTGTGTGAAATGACTGAAACAGAACTAAACCCATATTTTAAATTCAGGCTTGAGGAGGCTTGCAAATGTACACTAGAGGGAACTAAAGGATGAGGCAGAAAAGTTGGCTATAATTTTTTCTTATTTTAAAGAGTGTTTTTAAACATGGATTGAAATATTAATAAGTAATATCTCAGAAAGGATACAGATTTCAATGGATAAACTTTTAGAAGATGAGAAAAACTTTAAAAAATCTTTACCTGAATGAGAATTATAGAGCTTGATGGCATGAAAGACAATAAAATTGCAGTTACCAAAATGAGAATACATAAGGCAAATCAAGAAAAGGATCTGAACATGCAACAGCTGCAACAAGAAATTCTAGGAGAAACATTTTTATGACATTTACAAAGTAGTTAGTGAAAGCTTTGAAAACTCATTTCAAACGCTGAAGATGATGGCATTCAGATCAAATCCTGGGATGTCGTATGAATGATTTAAAGGTCAAGTTTATGCAGAAGGAAGCAATATAAAGTTGGACTATTTGACCAGGGATAAATCATTTGTTCAATAGTTCTGGTAACACCTATTGGACATTTTGCTGCATTAGGAATGGAAAAAATGATTTCTGGATTGCGTATAGATAAAAGTTAGCATATGGGGAGAAGAGGTTTTTTATTGTAAATTTTAAAAAGTATTAAAAAGTATATTAAGTTATGCTGACTGTGATGAATGTTGGAAACCACTTCTTTATTATAGTCTCTGCATTTATTAAAAACTTCAATAAAAATATTTTTAAAAATTAATGCAGGGTAACAGTGTGTTTATTTATAGTTCTCATCTCTGAAGCCACCCGGGTTATTGGCAACTCAATCACAATGCACCAGAAATCTTTTCTTTTTGTCTGCTATTCATGAGCTCTTGTTACTGCTCATGCAGCTCATACCTGTGGGTGGTAATGGAGTAGTTAGGTGGGAGAATCTATCAAAAGTTCCTTGCTGCTTTTGCAATTAAGACCTGTCCCATATCTTTACAGGTAAAATGTCCTAATCAGAATGTCTGGAGGGAGCCATCTTTGAGAATGGAAGCAGACACTGCAGCAGTTATAAAAGTGACATTCAGAAATGTATCTTTACTGTAGCCAAATTTCTGTTTCTGCATCACATTTCAGTTCATTAATTACATAGCTCAGGGAGGCCTCATAATAGGTCTCTCCATGCATAGAACTGAAGCATGAATGAAGCAGTGGGATGGTACACGAATGTCCTTCATTCCTATTTGTATTTGGTTTCCTGCTGGCCAGAACTTGAATAGACGTTTCATCAAAGGAACTTATATTCATACAATTACGTTTGCATAATTTTTAATACCAGCAGAAATCCTCCACAAAATTTCATGCTGCCATAAGCATAACAGTTGCTTCCCAACTAATACAGAAAATTAAAAACATAAACATCCAATAATCTTATGTGCATTGTGACTTAATCACCAAATGACCCAAGGATGTCATAATGCAAAGGATATAATTAATATGATTTGACTTTGAAAAGATATACCTTGTTATGGTATGAAATTAGACATTTTCCTACATGAGGCAATAGCAACCCACACTTGTGAAATAGGGATATATAAATACAATGCAATCCACATTTTTGTAAGCAAGTACACTTTTTTCAATTTAAAAAAGAAAAATCTGTTTTTGTAAGAATTACTGCTAAGAATATAAGGAAATATAGTCTATTGATAGTGCCTTATTGTCCATAATAAGATGGCTTTCCTTAACCAAGTCTTAGGTTGGATTACCATTCATTTGTCAATCTATTTTTGAAGTTGTAATACAAATGCACTGGGAGAAATCAGTGTCAAATAAGACTGATATAGCAGCCAAAATTTAGATCTTGAAAATATATCTCAAATACCTTTAGTAATAATATATGTGTCTATGTTTAGGGATAAGCATTTGTTAATAAATCTACCATCTGTGATCACTTATTGAAGTGTACTATATTAGTAATTGAGGCAAGTGCAGTAGATATAAATCAGTTACAACATTTAAATAACTATCTGATGCAAGAAGTCACGGGAGGCTGTCAAAAGAATAATTATTAATGAGAGAGCAGTCTGCTAAACAAACATTTTCAAAGGAAGATTTACAAGCTGTTCTGCTGGCTGCTGTTATTTATTATTAGTTTACTTATTATTATTATTCTCTATTGCCCCAGTCTAATGCCTCTAAGCTAAGTACGAAAAAATATCACCATAAAAGCAATTCCCAAAATTACAAGAACAGTCATTAAACAATAAAGAAGATAAGTTTCATCTTTCAATTAGGGCTCACAATCATCCAAGGGACGTGTGAAAAAGAAAATTTTGAGCAGTTTCTAGCTTCAGGGACAAGAGAGGCAGTTTCCAAGAGAAGCATATTCCATAATGTTGGGGCTGCTATGAAAATTACTTTCTGGCCATAGCCATTTATTTCCCATGTAGGCAAGACTTTGAGTAGGTTCTTTCTAGGTGGTTTGAAAGGATGGGCAAAATAATTTGGAACAAGGTTTTTCCCAAGGAAGTTGAGAATCAAATTCTGTGGGACTATATAGATGATAACCATCTATTTGAATTGGTTCCAGAACCCTATGGCACTTAGGCCCACTTAAAGATGATTCACATACAAAAGGGAAAGGACTTTTATCATGCCACCTTGCAGATTTTGGTACACATATCACAAAAAAAGCTGTGCAGGCTGCTCCATGACTACAATGATCCATAATTTCATATTAGCATTGCATGAATCATCAAACTGAGGCCTATCTGTCAATTAAAGGTGAAAAGGCCACTTCTGTCTAATTACAGCCACTCATCCCACCAGGTCTGTCAGGAGGGGCATGTTGTGGAAACAATAATAACAAGAAACAAATCCAGCCCTGTTTCTTCTCCCTCACCTAGTCCTTATTTGTCTGCAGCATCCAGAGACCCTGGAAACATTTTAATGGAAGGAAGGAAGGAAGGAAGGAAGGAAGGAAGGAAGGAAGGAAGGAAGGAAGGAAGGAAGGAAGGAAGGGGGAGGGAGGGAGGGAGGGAGGGAGGAAGATAGGTCTCAGAATGGTATCTGTTGAGAAATTTGGTTTAAAGTCTTCAAAAATAGTTTTTATTCTCTTGCCTTCAATTCAATATTTATTTTAATAAATGCACCTAGATTTTTTTTTCCTGATTGATCTTGCAGTTGTATGCACTTTTCTTGGCAGGGTTTTTCATAAAATTGACACTGCCACGTTTCTAGGGCTGTGATAAAGCAACTGGACCAAGGCCACCAGATGGCTTCATGGCTAAGGTGGGACTAGAATTTATGGTCTCCTAGTGTCTAGCCTGATGCCTTAGCTATTACACCAAACTGATAAAAGGGTCAGGGTTTTTTAAATTCTCATATGCTGCCCTTAGTTTTATAATCGTGGCAGAAACTTTTAGAATAAAATTAGACTGGCTTGCAATGTATTACACAGTGATACAATGTTCCGCAAACAAAGCATATTTTTGTATTTCCAACAAACTATGACATATTATAAATCTTAGATCTTAACTGAAGAATTGGACACACAACTGAAAGTTGTGAAAGTTTCAATTCTTGGAAGAAGTTAGTACTACTAAGATGTTTCAAAAGAGAGCAGCAAGTCCTCTCCATCTTATAAAATTGCTGAAAATTTGACAGATTTATCAGATTTTAAGGTCTTCTGAACTGACTGAAGTAGTTATTCATACATTTTTATTGGGAAAGGGAGAATGGGAAGGACAAAGCCTAGAAGGTTAGTAGCAAAATTAGGAACAATCATAAATCAAGGAGGCATAAAATATATAAAAATGTACATATGCCAAACCTGAAAAGAGCTTTTTAAGATGAGCTTAAGATACTAGAAGTAAAAGGATTTAAATCAAACATTTAAGTTTCCCCTTGAATGCTCACTGAAAGAGTGGGAAATAGCCTTTGTTCATCAGAGTTAATATGATTTTACAGGTAGAGATGATAAAATGGGATATATCTGCTCTACAAGTTCTACACAGACACTCTACACATACAAATACACATACACATACATATACACACATACACTCACACAATTAAAATTATTAAGGGGATAAAAAAGCTAGAGCATTAGCTAAAACTCAGGTATCTTTCTTCCTAAATTAATAAAATGTTATCATATGGCAGGACTGCACATAGATACAGGCAAATTAAGGCTATACTTGCCCTTTCAATAGTATGCCAAACAATTCAAAATGGATTATTGATTATGTGCCATCAAGTTGATTGTCAAATCTTAGCCACCACTTAGACCAATTTTCTGTCTCTAAATTGGTCTTTCAGGTTTTCCAATGGGCTCTCATCACCACCATAACTGACCATCCATCTTGGAGTGATAATTTGAGTCTGATCATTTGTGTGTCAAGTGAAAACTTTTGGTTTTGTTTGATTATCTATTTGTTTAATTTATTTGTTCATAAACTTTCAGAAATCTTCTCCAACACCAAAATTCAAAACCACCAATGATTACATTAAATATCATATTAATATTAAGAATATTTTAATATCAGTGACTACTTCATATATATTTATTCATATTTTTCCTTTTTGTCCATGAAACATTACAAATTGGCCCTAACCTTTGAAAGAACTTAAGGCACTACATACAATTTTATAGCTTTGGATTGTGTTTTCTTTTCATTCATTATACAAGTTGCTAACTAGCCTCAAACAGTTTTGATATGACTTTGGCATTGACCGGATGCTCCTTTTAGTTGCTTACAATTATGTATCAAGAAATATAAAACCAAAAGTCCAAAAATACATGCTTAATGTCTATTTTAATTATTGCATTTATTACGTCTGCCTAGAGGAATATTAATAATATCGGGGGACGAGGAGATGAACAA
The DNA here is from genome assembly GCF_001527695.2 of Protobothrops mucrosquamatus. Classification (NCBI taxonomy): domain Eukaryota; kingdom Metazoa; phylum Chordata; class Lepidosauria; order Squamata; family Viperidae; genus Protobothrops; species Protobothrops mucrosquamatus. Next base: position 386,784 of record NW_015386587.1, on the reverse strand, counting down.
ATTTGGGGATATAATCAGGTTTGCATAGAAAAGGATTTTATTATTTCTCTCCAAGCCAACCTTTTAGAAAATATCATAATTTCCAGGATGTGTAATGTATTGTAATATGTCATCTATTTTGGCTTTAATAGCAATTCTTTTTATACCAGCTGTGAAGCAGTACTATTGGCTGCAATTCCAACATTTCATTCTGTAGAAGAGGAGAATATTCCCAGCCTGGATCATAGTAAAAAATGTGGTTGAAAATATCTGAGCACTTAGGGAATCTTTCAATCAATAAATCAGAATCAATCAGAATAGAGCTCGAAGGGATCTTTGAGGTCTTATAGTCCAACCCTCTGCTTAAGGAGGAGACCATATATCATTTCAGACAGCTGCCTTTCCAGTCTCTTCTTAAAAACCTCCAGTGATGAAGCACCTACAACTTCTGAAGGCAAGCTGTTCCACTGGTTAGGAAGCTTCTCCTTAATTCCAGGTTGCTTCTCTCCTTGATTAGTTTCCATACATTGTTTTTTGTCTTGCTCTGGTGCTTTGGAAAATAAGTTGAGTCCCTCTTCTCTGTGGCAGCTCTCAAATACTGGAATACTGCTATTATGTCCTCCCCCCCTTTTTTTCCTCTAGACTAGCCAAACCCAATTCCTGCAATTATTCTTCATATATTTTTGTCTCCAGGCCTTTAATTATCTTAGTTGCTCTTTGCAATTTTTCCAAAGTCACAACATCTTTTTTGTAATGTGATGACCAACTACAGAATAATGCAATATTCTGTAGTTTTATGGGTCTATTTTTTTCCTTTTTTGAAGATGGAAACCACATCAGCTCTTTTCCAATCCTCAGGTAATTCCCTGGTTTTCCAGGATTTTTAAAAAATATGGTATAGTGGTTCAGAGATGACATCTGCCAGCAACTTCAGAACTCTGGGATGTAATCTGTCAGGTCCCAATGATTTATATTCGTCAATATCAGATAGGTGTTCTCTAACCATTTTCTTGCTTATTTTAATTTTTATTTCTAGTCTGTCTTTTACAGTTAGGTTTTTAGTAGGTTGGGTTGTAGTTTCTTTTTGCATGATGCAAAGAATGAGTTAAGCAGTTCTGCTTTTTCTCTGCTGCCTGTTACTTCCTTGCCACCTTCTCTCTTAAGTGCACCTGTTTCCTTGACTTTTTTCTTGTTATTTATATGTTGAAAGAAACTTTTTTTAATTATCTTTGACTTTTGTTGCAAGTCTTCGTCCATTCTGAGCCTTTGCTTTCCTGATTTTATCTTTGCAGATTCTCTGCCTTAGTTACGTTTCCATTTTTTGTACATGTCCTTTTTGTCTTTCAGTTTAGCTGAGTGATCTTTGTGCAACCATGCTGGTTTCTTCTTGGATTTCTTGTTTTTCTTTTTCAATGGTATTGTGCTGAAATGGGCTTTTATGATCATATTTTTCAGTTTTCCATGCTACTTTAGTTGTTTTCCCCTTTAGGATTTTCATCCATGAAATTTTTTGTAGGCTTTCTCTGAGTTTGTTAAAATCAGCTCTTTTAAAGTTTAAGACACTGGTTGGATTATGTTCTATTGCTTGTGTTTGCATTATATTTAATTTTATTCCAGTATGACGTAGTCACCCAAAGTTTTGGCAACTTCAATTCCCTCTATCACTTCTTCTCTATTAGTAAGAATTCGATACAGTATAGCTTTTCCTCTAGCTTCCCCCTCTGTCTTTTGGATGACAAAGTTGTCAGCTAGGTTGGTTAGGAATCTGATCTCCCACTTACTTCAGAGTTTGTCTCCCAGTTGATATCAGAGTAGTTAGAGTCTGCCATTACTATTATATATATTTGTTAATTGTTTAGCAATCTTAGGAAGCAAATGTCTAAAAACAGAATGTCATTATCTGCAGTATTATTGAACAAATTATTCTTAAAGTAAAAAGGGTTTTTTAAGAACTTTGCTGAGTCAAAATGATAGTTTACATGGGTGGAAAAAATAAGTGATGAATATAAATCACCAGGACCCGACAGATTACACCCCTGAGTTCTGAAGGAGCTGGCAGATGTTATCTCAGAACCATTACACCATATATTTCAAAAATCCTGGAGCACCAGGGAAATACCTAAGAATTGGAAAAGGGCTGATGTGGTTCCATCTTCAAGAAAGGAAAAAAAAACGAGGAAACTACAGACCAATCAGTCTAACATCAATACCTGGGAAGATCCTGGAAAAGATAACCCAAAAACAGATCTGCAAACAACTAGAAGCAAATAAAGTTATACCTAGTAGCCAGCATGGGTTTGTCAAAAACAGATCATGCCAAACCAATCTTATTTCATTCTTTGATAAAGTGACTAAACTAATAGACCAACGAAATACTGTGGACATAGTATACTTAGACTTCAGTAAGGCATTTGATAAGGTAGACCACAACCTACTCCTTGTTAAGCTAGAAAAAGGTGGAATAGACAACATCACCACCAGATGGATCTGTAGCTGGCTGACAAACTGTACTCAACGAGTAGTCCTCAATGGCACTACATCCACATGGAGAGAAGTAAGCAGTGGGGTACCACAAGGTTCCATCCTAGGCCAAGTACTCTTCAATATCTTCATCAATGACCTAGATGAGGGAATTGAAGGAGAACTCATCAAATTTGCAGATGACACCAAACTGGCAGGAGTAGCCAACACCCCAGAAGACAAACTCAGGATCCAAAAAGATCTTGAAAACTTGAACAATGGACCCTGTCCAACAAAATGTGGAGAAAAGCAAAGTTTTACATTTAGGCAGAAAAAATCAAAGGTACAAGTACAGACTGGGCAAGACCTGGCTTAAAAACAGTAACTGTAAGAGGGATCTTGTAGTCCTAGTGGATGATCACTTGATCATGAGCTAGCAGTGTGCAGCCAAAAAAGCTAATACAATCCTGGGTTGTATAAACAGAGGCATAGGATCAAAATCATGTGAAATATTAGTACTGCTTTAAAAAACCCTAGTAAGACCACACCTGGAATACTGCAGCCAATTTTGGTCACCATATCACAAAAAAGATGTTGAGAGTTTGGAAAAAATTCTGAGAAGAGCAACTAAGATTATCAAAGGCCTGGAGACTAAAATATACAAAGAATGGCTGCAGGACTTGGGGTCTGGCTAGTCTAAAGAAAAGAAGAAACAGGGGAGACATGATAGCAGTATTCCAGTACTTGAGGGGCTACCACAAAGAAGAGGGGGTCACATTATTTACCAAAGCACCAGAAGGCAGGACAAGAAACAATGACTGGAAACTGAACAAAGAGAGAAGCAACTTAGAATTAAGGAGAAACTACTTGACAGTGAGGACAATTTACCAGTGGAACAGCTTGCTTCCAGAAATCGTGGTTGCTCCATCACTGGAGAGTTTTAAGAAAAGGTATCAAACTCGCCGCATCATGTGACATGTTGCGACGTATTGAGACTTTTTTTGCATTGGCGGAGTTGGGGTGGGGCCGGCTACTCATGATGCAACCGGCCCATGGGCCGGCAGTTTGACACCCCTGTGCTAGACTGTCACTTGTTTGAGATGGTATAGGTTCTCCTGCTTGAGTGGGGGCTGGATTAGAAGACCTCCAAGGTCTCTATTCTATTCTATTCTATTCTATTCTATTCTATTCT